>NW_027488608.1:900000-1037391 GCF_050948215.1 Halictus rubicundus
GGATAGAGAAAAGGATAGGATAGAGGATAGGATTGGATAGAGGATAAGATAGGATAGAGGATAGGATAGGATAGAGGATAGGATAGGATAGGATAGGATAGAGGATAGGATAGGATAGTTGATAGGATAGGATAGAGGATAGGATAGGATAGTTGATAGGATAGGATAGAGGATAGAATACGATAGAACATACGATATTATAGAAAAAAGGATACGATAGAGGATAGGATAGGATAGGATAGAGGATAGGATATGGGATTGCCTAGGATAGAGGATAGGATAGGATAGAGGATCGGAGAGGATAGAGGATAGGATAGGATAGAGGATAGGATAAGTAAGAGGATAGGATAGGATAGAGGATAGTATAGACGAAAGGATAGGATTGATGATGGGATAGGATAGAGGATAGGATAGGATAGAGGATAGGATTAGATAGAGGATAAGATAGGATAGAGGATAGGATAAGATAGAGGACAGGATAGGATACAGGATAGGATACGATAGAGGATAGGATAGGATAGAGTGTAGGATACGATAGAGGATAGGATAGGATAGAGTATAGGACAGGATAGAGGATAGGATAGGATAGGATAGGATAGAGGATAGGATAGGATAGTTGATAGGATAGTTGATAGGATTCGATAGAGGATAGGATAGGATAGTTGATAGGATAGGATAGAGGATAGGATACGATAGAACATACGATATTATAGAAAAATGGATACGATAGAGGATAGGATAGGATAGAGGATAGGATATGGGATTGCCTAGGATAGAGGATAGGATAGGATAGAGGATAGGATAGAGGATAGGATAGATGATAGGATAGGAAAGAGGATTGGATAGGATACAGGAAACGATAGGATTGATGATAGATTATAGGATAGGATAGAGGATTGGATAGGATACAGGATAGGATAGGATAGAGGATAGGTTAGGGGATTTGATAGGATAGAGGATAGGATAGGATAGAAGATAGGATAGGATAGAGGATAAGATAGGATAGAGGATAGGATAGGATAGAGGATAAGGTAGGATAGAGGATAGGATAGACGATACGATAGGATAGAGGATACGATAGGATAGAGGATAGGATAGTACAGAGGATAGGATAGGGGATTTGATAGGATAGAGGATAGGATAGGATAGAAGATAGGATAGGATAGAGGATAGGATAGGATAGAGGGCAGGATAGGATACAGGATAGGATAGGATAGAGGATTGAACAGGATACAGGAAAGGATAGGATTGAGGATAGATGATAGGATAGGATAGAGGATAGGATAGGATAGAGGATAGGATAGGATAAAGGATAGGATAGGATAGAGGATAGGATAGGATAGAGGATATGATAGACGACAGAATAGGATAGACGATAGGATAGGATAGAGGATACGATAGGATAGAGGATAGGATAGTACAGAGGATAGGATAGGGGATTTGATCGGATAGAGGATAGGATAGGATAGAGGATAGGATAGGATAGAGGATAGGATAGAGGATAGGATAGGATAGACGATACTATAGGATAGAGGATAGGATAGGATAGAGGATAGGATAGGATAGAGGATCGGATAGGATACAGGATAGGATAGGATAGAGGATAGGATAGGATAGAGGATAGGATAGGATAGAGGATAGGATAGGATAGAGGATAGGATAGGATAGAGGACAGGATAGAGGACAGGATAGGATAGAGGATTGGATAGGATACAGAAAAGGATAGGATTGAGGATAGAGGATAGGATAGGATAGAGGATTGGATAGGATACAGGATAGGATAGGATAGGGGATAGGATAGGGGATTTGATTGGATAGAGGATAGGATAGGATAGAGGATAGGATAGGATAGAGGATAGGATAGGATAGAGGACAGGACAGGATAGAGGAAAGGATAGGATAGAGAATAGGATTGGATAGAGGATAAGATAGGATAGAGGATAGGATAACATAGAGGACAGGATAGGATAGAGGATATGATACGATATAGGATAGGATAGGATAGAGCATACGATAGAGGATAGGATAGGATAGAGAATAGGATAGGATACATGGTATTCTGGGTAGAGGATAGAATAGGATAGAGGATAAGATAGTGGATTGGATAGGATAGAGGATAGGATAAGTAAGAGGATAGGATAGAGGAAAGGATAGGATTGAGGATGGGATAGGATAGAGGATAGGATTGGATAGAGGATAGTATAGGATAGAGGATAAGATAGGATAGAGGACAGGATAGGATAGAGGATAGGGTTGGATAGAGGATAGGATAAGTAAGAGGATAGGATAGGATAGAGGATAGGATTGGATAGAGGATAGGATAGGATAGAGGATAGGATAGGATAGAGGATAGGATAGGATAGAGTATAGGATACGATAGAGGATAGGATAGGATAGAGGATCGGATAGGATAGAGGATAAGATTGGATAGAGGATAGTATAGGATACAGGATAGGATAGAGGATAGGATTGGATAGAGGATAGGATATGATAGAGGATAGGATACGATAGTTGATAGGATAGGATCGAGCATACGATAGAGGATAGGATAGGATAGAGAATAGGATGGGATACATGGTATTATAGGGTAGAGGATAGAATAGGATAGAGGATAGGATTGGATACAGGATAGGATAGGATAGGATTGATGATAGGATAGGATAGAGGATAGGATAGGATAGAGGATAGGATTGGATAGAGGATAGGATAGGATAGAGGATAGGATAGGATAGAGGATAGGATAAGTAAGAGGATAGGATAGGATAGAGGATAGGATTGGATAGAGGATAGGATAGGATAGAGGATAGGATAGGATAGAGGATAAGATAGGATAGAGGATAGGATAAGATAGAGGACAGGATAGGATAGAGGTTAGGATACGATAGAGGATAGGATAGGATAGAGTATAGGATACGATAGAGGATAGGATAGGATAGAGTATAGGATAGGATAGAGGATAGGATAGGATAGGATAGGATAGAGGATAGGATAGGATAGATGATCGGATAGGATAGAGGATAAGATTGGATAGAGGATAGTATAGGATACAGGATAGGATAGAGGATAGGATTGGATAGAGGATAGGATATGATAGAGGATAGGATACGATAGTTGATAGGATAGGATCGAGCATACGATAGAGGATAGGATAGGATAGAGAATAGAATAGGATACATGGTATTATAGGGTAGAGGATAGAATAGGATAGAGGATAGGATTGGATACAGGATAGGATAGGATAGGATTGATGATAGGATAGGATAGAGGATAGGATAGGATAGGGGATAGGATTGGATAGAGGATAGGATAGGATAGAGGATAGGATAGGATAGAGGATAGGATAAGTAAGAGGATAGGATAGGATAGAGGATAGGATTGGATAGAGGATAGGATAGGATAGAGGATAGGATAGGATAGAGGATAAGATAGGATAGAGGATAGGATAAGATAGAGGACAGGATAGGATAGAGGTTAGGATACGATAGAGG
This sequence comes from Halictus rubicundus, assembly GCF_050948215.1. Lineage (NCBI taxonomy): Eukaryota > Metazoa > Arthropoda > Insecta > Hymenoptera > Halictidae > Halictus > Halictus rubicundus. The sequence continues at coordinate 903,489 of NW_027488608.1, forward strand.
ATAGGATAGGATAGAGTATAGGATACGATAGAGGATAGGATAGGATAGAGTATAGGATAGGATAGAGGATAGGATAGGATAGGATAGGATAGAGGATAGGATAGGATAGTTGATAGGATAGGATAGAGGATAGGATACGATAGAACAAACGATATTATAGAAAAATGGATACGATAGAGGATAGGATAGGATAGAGTATAGGATACGATAGAGGATAGGATAGGATAGAGTATAGGATAGGATAGAGGATAGGATAGGATAGGATAGGATAGAGGATAGGATAGGATAGTTGATAGGATAGGATAGAGGATAGGATACGATAGAACATACGATATTATAGAAAAATGGATACGATAGAGGATAGGATAGGATAGAGGATAGGATATGGGATTGCCTAGGATAGAGGATAGGATAGGATAGAGGATAGGATAGAGGATAGGATAGATGATAGGATAGGAAAGAGGATTGGATAGGATACAGGAAACGATAGGATTGATGATAGATTATAGGATAGGATAGAGGATTGGATAGGATACAGGATAGGATAGGATAGAGGATAGGTTAGGGGATTTGATAGGATAGAGGATAGGATAGGATAGAAGATAGGATAGGATAGAGGATAAGATAGGATAGAGGATAGGATAGGATAGAGGATAAGGTAGGATAGAGGATAGGATAGACGATACGATAGGATAGAGGATACGATAGGATAGAGGATAGGATAGTACAGAGGATAGGATAGGGGATTTGATAGGATAGAGGATAGGATAGGATAGAAGATAGGATAGGATAGAGGATAGGATAGGATAGAGGGCAGGATAGGATACAGGATAGGATAGGATAGAGGATTGAACAGGATACAGGAAAGGATAGGATTGAGGATAGATGATAGGATAGGATAGAGGATAGGATAGGATAGAGGATAGGATAGGATAAAGGATAGGATAGGATAGAGGATATGATAGACGACAGAATAGGATAGACGATAGGATAGGATAGAGGATACGATAGGATAGAGGATAGGATAGTACAGAGGATAGGATAGGGGATTTGATCGGATAGAGGATAGGATAGGATAGAAGATAGGATAGGATAGAGGATAGGATAGGATAGAGGATAGGATAGAATAGAGGATAGGATAGGATAGAGGATTGGATAGAGGATAGGATAGGATAGAGGATACAGGAAACGATAGGATTGATGATAGATTATAGGATAGGATAGAGGATAGGATAGGATAGAGGATTGGGTAGAGGATAGGATAGGATAGAGGATATTATAGGATAGAGGATATGATAGAGGATAGGATAGAGGATAGGATAGGATAGAGGACAGGATAGGATACAGGATAGGATAGGATAGAGGATAGGATAGGATAGAGGATAGGGTAGGATAGAGGATAGGATAGACGATAGGATAGGATAGAGGATACGATAGGATAGAGGATAGGATAGTACAGAGGATAGGATAGGGTAGAGGATTGGATAGGATAGAAGATAGATGATAGGATAGGATAGAGGATTGGATAGGATACAGGATAGGATAGGATAGATGATAGGATAGGGGATTTGATAGGATAGAGGATAGGATAGGATAGAGGATAGGATAGGATAGAGGATAGGATAGAGGATAGGATAGGATAGACGATACTATAGGATAGAGGATAGGATAGGATAGAGGATAGGATAGGATAGAGGATCGGATAGGATACAGGATAGGATAGGATAGAGGATAGGATAGGATAGAGGATAGGATAGGATAGAGGATAGGATAGGATAGAGGATAGGATAGGATAGAGGACAGGATAGAGGACAGGATAGGATAGAGGATTGGATAGGATACAGAAAAGGATAGGATTGAGGATAGAGGATAGGATAGGATAGAGGATTGGATAGGATACAGGATAGGATAGGATAGGGGATAGGATAGGGGATTTGATAGGATAGAGGATAGGATAGGATAGAGGATAGGATAGGATAGAGGATAGGATAGGATAGAGGACAGGACAGGATAGAGGAAAGGATAGGATAGAGAATAGGATTGGATAGAGGATAAGATAGGATAGAGGATAGGATAACATAGAGGACAGGATAGGATAGAGGATAGGATACGATATAGGATAGGATAGGATAGAGCATACGATAGAGGATAGGATAGGATAGAGAATAGGATAGGATACATGGTATTCTGGGTAGAGGATAGAATAGGATAGAGGATAAGATAGTGGATTGGATAGGATAGAGGATAGGATAAGTAAGAGGATAGGATAGAGGAAAGGATAGGATTGAGGATGGGATAGGATAGAGGATAGGATTGGATAGAGGATAGTATAGGATAGAGGATAAGATAGGATAGAGGACAGGATAGGATAGAGGATAGGATTGGATAGAGGATAGGATAAGTAAGAGGATAGGATAGGATAGAGGATAGGATTGGATAGAGGATAGGATAGGATAGAGGATAGGATAGGATAGAGGATAGGATAGGATAGAGTATAGGATACGATAGAGGATAGGATAGGATAGAGGATCGGATAGGATAGAGGATAAGATTGGATAGAGGATAGTATAGGATACAGGATAGGATAGAGGATAGGATTGGATAGAGGATAGGATATGATAGAGGATAGGATACGATAGTTGATAGGATAGGATCGAGCATACGATAGAGGATAGGATAGGATAGAGAATAGGATAGGATACATGGTATTATAGGGTAGAGGATAGAATAGGATAGAGGATAGGATTGGATACAGGATAGGATAGGATAGGATTGATGATAGGATAGGATAGAGGATAGGATAGGATAGAGGATAGGATTGGATAGAGGATAGGATAGGATAGAGGATAGGATAGGATAGAGGATAGGATAAGTAAGAGGATAGGATAGGATAGAGGATAGGATTGGATAGAGGATAGGATAGGATAGAGGATAGGATAGGATAGAGGATAAGATAGGATAGAGGATAGGATAAGATAGAGGACAGGATAGGATAGAGGTTAGGATACGATAGAGGATAGGATAGGATAGAGTATAGGATACGATAGAGGATAGGATAGGATAGAGTATAGGATAGGATAGAGGATAGGATAGGATAGGATAGGATAGAGGATAGGATAGGATAGAGGATCGGATAGGATAGAGGATAAGATTGGATAGAGGATAGTATAGGATACAGGATAGGATAGAGGATAGGATTGGATAGAGGATAGGATATGATAGAGGATAGGATACGATAGTTGATAGGATAGGATCGAGCATACGATAGAGGATAGGATAGGATAGAGAATAGGATAGGATACATGGTATTATAGGGTAGAGGATAGAATAGGATAGAGGATAGGATTGGATACAGGATAGGATAGGATAGGATTGATGATAGGATAGGATAGAGGATAGGATAGGATAGGGGATAGGATTGGATAGAGGATAGGATAGGATAGAGGATAGGATAAGTAAGAGGATAGGATAGGATAGAGGATAGGATTGGATAGAGGATAGGATAGGATAGAGGATAGGATAGGATAGAGGATAAGATAGGATAGAGGATAGGATAAGATAGAGGACAGGATAGGATAGAGGTTAGGATACGATAGAGGATAGGATAGGATAGAGTATAGGATACGATAGAGGATAGGATAGGATAGAGTATAGGATAGGATAGAGGATAGGATAGGATAGGATAGGATAGAGGATAGGATAGGATAGTTGATAGGATAGGATAGAGGATAGGATACGATAGAACAAACGATATTATAGAAAAATGGATACGATAGAGGATAGGATAGGATAGAGTATAGGATACGATAGAGGATAGGATAGGATAGAGTATAGGATAGGATAGAGGATAGGATAGGATAGGATAGGATAGAGGATAGGATAGGATAGTTGATAGGATAGGATAGAGGATAGGATACGATAGAACATACGATATTATAGAAAAATGGATACGATAGAGGATAGGATAGGATAGAGGATAGGATATGGGATTGCCTAGGATAGAGGATAGGATAGGATAGAGGATAGGATAGAGGATAGGATAGATGATAGGATAGGAAAGAGGATTGGATAGGATACAGGAAACGATAGGATTGATGATAGATTATAGGATAGGATAGAGGATTGGATAGGATACAGGATAGGATAGGATAGAGGATAGGTTAGGGGATTTGATAGGATAGAGGATAGGATAGGATAGAAGATAGGATAGGATAGAGGATAAGATAGGATAGAGGATAGGATAGGATAGAGGATAAGGTAGGATAGAGGATAGGATAGACGATACGATAGGATAGAGGATACGATAGGATAGAGGATAGGATAGTACAGAGGATAGGATAGGGGATTTGATAGGATAGAGGATAGGATAGGATAGAAGATAGGATAGGATAGAGGATAGGATAGGATAGAGGGCAGGATAGGATACAGGATAGGATAGGATAGAGGATTGAACAGGATACAGGAAAGGATAGGATTGAGGATAGATGATAGGATAGGATAGAGGATAGGATAGGATAGAGGATAGGATAGGATAAAGGATAGGATAGGATAGAGGATAGGATAGGATAGAGGATATGATAGACGACAGAATAGGATAGACGATAGGATAGGATAGAGGATACGATAGGATAGAGGATAGGATAGTACAGAGGATAGGATAGGGGATTTGATCGGATAGAGGATAGGATAGGATAGAAGATAGGATAGGATAGAGGATAGGATAGGATAGAGGATAGGATAGAATAGAGGATAGGATAGGATAGAGGATTGGATAGAGGATAGGATAGGATAGAGGATACAGGAAACGATAGGATTGATGATAGATTATAGGATAGGATAGAGGATAGGATAGGATAGAGGATTGGGTAGAGGATAGGATAGGATAGAGGATATTATAGGATAGAGGATATGATAGAGGATAGGATAGAGGATAGGATAGGATAGAGGACAGGATAGGATACAGGATAGGATAGGATAGAGGATAGGATAGGATAGAGGATAGGATAGGATAGAGGATAGGATAGACGACAGGATAGGATAGAGGATAGGATAGGATACAGGATAGGATAGGATAGAGGATAGGTTAGGGGATTTGATAGGATAGAGGATAGGATAGGATAGAGGATAGGATAGGATTGAGGATAGATGATAGGATAGGAAAGAGGATTGGATAGGATACAGGAAAGGATAGGATTGATGATAGATTATAGGATAGGATAGAGGATTGGATAGGATACAGGATAGGATAGGATAGAGGATAGGATAGGATAGAGGATAGGATAGGATAGAGGATAGGATAGGATAGAGAATAGGATAGGATAGAGGATAGGATAGGATAGAGGATAGGATAGGACAGAGGATAGGATAGGGGATTTGATAGGATAGAGGATAGGATAGGATAGAAGATAGGATAGGATAGAGGATAGGATAGGATACAGTGTAGGATAGGATAGAGGATAGGCTAGGGTAGAGGATTGGATAGGATAGAAGATAGATGATAGGATAGGATAGAGGATTGGATAGGATACAGGATAGGATAGGATAGATGATAGGATAGGGGATTTGATAGGATAGAGGATAGGATAGGATAGAGGATAGGATAGGATAGAGGATAGGATAGAGGATAGGATAGGATAGACGATACTATAGGATAGAGGATAGGATAGGATAGAGGATAGGATAGGATAGAGGATCGGATAGGATACAGGATAGGATAGGATAGAGGATAGGATAGGATAGAGGATAGGATAGGATAGAGGATAGGATAGGATAGAGGATAGGATAGGATAGAGGACAGGATAGAGGACAGGATAGGATAGAGGATTGGATAGGATACAGAAAAGGATAGGATTGGATAGGATACAGAAAAGGATAGGATTGAGGATAGAGGATAGGATAGGATAGAGGATTGGATAGGATACAGGATAGGATAGGATAGGGGATAGGATAGGGGATTTGATAGGATAGAGGATAGGATAGGATAGAGGATAGGATAGGATAGAGGATAGGATAGGATAGAGGACAGGACAGGATAGAGGAAAGGATAGGATAGAGAATAGGATTGGATAGAGGATAAGATAGGATAGAGGATAGGATAACATAGAGGACAGGATAGGATAGAGGATAGGATACGATATAGGATAGGATAGGATAGAGCATACGATAGAGGATAGGATAGGATAGAGAATAGGATAGGATACATGGTATTCTGGGTAGAGGATAGAATAGGATAGAGGATAAGATAGTGGATTGGATAGGATAGAGGATAGGATAAGTAAGTGGATAGGATAGAGGAAAGGATAGGATGAGGATGGGATAGGATAGAGGATAGGATTGGATAGAGGATAGTATAGGATAGAGGATAAGATAGGATAGAGGACAGGATAGGATAGAGGATAGGATTGGATAGAGGATAGGATAAGTAAGAGGATAGGATAGGATAGAGGATAGGATTGGATAGAGGATAGGATAGGATAGAGGATAGGATAGGATAGAGGATAGGATAGGATAGAGTATAGGATACGATAGAGGATAGGATAGGATAGAGGATCGGATAGGATAGAGGATAAGATTGGATAGAGGATAGTATAGGATACAGGATAGGATAGAGGATAGGATTGGATAGAGGATAGGATATGATAGAGGATAGGATACGATAGTTGATAGGATAGGATCGAGCATACGATAGAGGATAGGATAGGATAGAGAATAGGATAGGATACATGGTATTATAGGGTAGAGGATAGAATAGGATAGAGGATAGGATTGGATACAGGATAGGATAGGATAGGATTGATGATAGGATAGGATAGAGGATAGGATAGGATAGAGGATAGGATTGGATAGAGGATAGGATAGGATAGAGGATAGGATAGGATAGAGGATAGGATAAGTAAGAGGATAGGATAGGATAGAGGATAGGATTGGATAGAGGATAGGATAGGATAGAGGATAGGATAGGATAGAGGATAAGATAGGATAGAGGATAGGATAAGATAGAGGACAGGATAGGATAGAGGTTAGGATACGATAGAGGATAGGATAGGATAGAGTATAGGATACGATAGAGGATAGGATAGGATAGAGTATAGGATAGGATAGAGGATAGGATAGGATAGGATAGGATAGAGGATAGGATAGGATAGAGGATCGGATAGGATAGAGGATAAGATTGGATAGAGGATAGTATAGGATACAGGATAGGATAGAGGATAGGATTGGATAGAGGATAGGATATGATAGAGGATAGGATACGATAGTTGATAGGATAGGATCGAGCATACGATAGAGGATAGGATAGGATAGAGAATAGGATAGGATACATGGTATTATAGGGTAGAGGATAGAATAGGATAGAGGATAGGATTGGATACAGGATAGGATAGGATAGGATTGATGATAGGATAGGATAGAGGATAGGATAGGATAGGGGATAGGATTGGATAGAGGATAGGATAGGATAGAGGATAGGATAGGATAGAGGATAGGATAAGTAAGAGGATAGGATAGGATAGAGGATAGGATTGGATAGAGGATAGGATAGGATAGAGGATAGGATAGGATAGAGGATAAGATAGGATAGAGGATAGGATAAGATAGAGGACAGGATAGGATAGAGGTTAGGATACGATAGAGGATAGGATAGGATAGAGTATAGGATACGATAGAGGATAGGATAGGATAGAGTATAGGATAGGATAGAGGATAGGATAGGATAGGATAGGATAGAGGATAGGATAGGATAGTTGATAGGATAGGATAGAGGATAGGATACGATAGAACATACGATATTATAGAAAAATGGATACGATAGAGGATAGGATAGGATAGAGTATAGGATACGATAGAGGATAGGATAGGATAGAGTATAGGATAGGATAGAGGATAGGATAGGATAGGATAGGATAGAGGATAGGATAGGATAGTTGATAGGATAGGATAGAGGATAGGATACGATAGAACATACGATATTATAGAAAAATGGATACGATAGAGGATAGGATAGGATAGAGGATAGGATATGGGATTGCCTAGGATAGAGGATAGGATAGGATAGAGGATCGGATAGGATAGAGGATAGGATAGGATAGAGGATAGGATAAGTAAGAGGATAGGATAGGATAGAGGATAGTATAGACGAAAGGATAGGATTGATGATGGGATAGGATAGAGGATAGGATAGGATAGAGGATAGGATTGGATAGAGGATAGGATAGGATAGAGGATAGGATAGGATAGGATAGAGGATAGGATAGGATAGAGGATAGGATTGGATAGAGGATAGGATATGATAGAGGATAGGATACGATAGTTGATAGGATAGGATCGAGCATACGATAGAGGATAGGATAGTCTAGAGAATAGGATAGGATACATGGTATTATAGGGTAGAGGATAGAATAGGATAGAGGATAGGATTGGATACAGGATAGGATAGGATAGAGGATAGGATAGGATAGAGGATAGGATAAGTAAGAGGATAGGATAGGATAGAGGATAGTATAGGCGAAAGGATAGGATTGATGATGGGATAGGATAGAGGATAGGATAGGATAAAGGATAGGATTGGATAGAGGATAGGATAGGATAGAGGATAGGATAGGATAGAGGATAGGATAAGTAAGAGGATAGGATAGGATAGAGGATAGTATAGACGAAAGGATAGGATTGATGATGGGATAGGATAGAGGATAGGATAGGATAGAGGATAGGATTGGATAGAGGATATGATAGGATAGAGGATAGGATAGGATAGAGGATAGTATAGACGAAAGGATAGGATTGATGATGGGATAGGATAGAGGATAGGATAGGATAGAGGATAGGATTGGATAGAGGATAGGATAGGATAGAGGATAGGATAGGATAGAGGATAGGATAAGTAAGAGGATAGGATAGGATAGAGGATAGGATTGGATAGAGGATAGGATAGGATAGAGGATAGGATAGGATAGAGGATAAGATAGGATAGAGGATAGGATAAGATAGAGGACAGGATAGGATAGAGGATAGGATACGATAGAGGATAGGATAGGATAGAGTATAGGATACGATAGAGGATAGGATAGGATAGAGTATAGGATAGGATAGAGGATAGGATAGGATAGGATAGGATAGGATAGAGGATAGGATAGGATAGTTGATAGGATAGGATAGAGGATAGGATACGATAGAACATACGATATTATAGAAAAATGGATACGATAGAGGATAGAATAGGATAGAGGATAGGATATGGGATTGCCTAGGATAGAGGATAGGATAGGATAGAGGATCGGATAGGATAGAGGATAGGATAGGATAGAGGATAGGATAAGTAAGAGGATAGGATAGGATAGAGGATAGTATAGGCGAAAGGATAGGATTGATGATGGGATAGGATAGAGGATAGGATAGGATAGAGGATAGGATTGGATAGAGGATAGGATAGGATAGAGGATAGGATAGGAAAGAGGATAGGATAAGTAAGAGGATAGGATAGGATAGAGGATAGTATAGACGAAAGGATAAGATTGATGATGGGATAGGATAGAAGATAGGATAGGATAGAGGATAGGATTGGATAGAGGATAGGATAGGATAGAGGATAGGATAGGATAGAGGATAGGATAAGTAAGAGGATAGGATAGGATAGAGGATAGGATTGGATAGAGGATAGGATAGGATAGAGGATAGGATAGGATAGAGGATAGGATAAGTAAGAGGATAGGATAGAATAGAGGATGGGATAGGATAGAGGAAAGGATAGGATAGAGGATAGGATTGGATAGAGGATAAGATAGGATAGAGGATAGTATAGACGAAAAGATAGGATTGATGATGGGATAGGATAGAGGATAGGATAGGATAGAGGATAGGATTGGATAGACGATAGGATAGGATAGAGGATAGGATAGGATAGAGGATAGGATAAGTAAGAGGATAGGATAGGATAGAGGATAGGATACGATAGAACATACGATATTATAGAAAAATGGATACGATAGAGGATAGAATAGGATAGAGGATAGGATATGGGATTGCCTAGGATAGAGGATAGGATAGGATAGAGGATCGGATAGGATAGAGGATAGGATAGGATAGAGGATAGGATAAGTAAGAGGATAGGATAGGATAGAGGATAGGATTGATGATGGGATAGGATAGAGGATAGGATAGGATAGAGGATAGGATTGGATAGAGGATAGGATAGGATAGAGGATAGTATAGGATAGAGGATAGGATAGGATAGAGGATAGGATTGGATAGAGGATAGGATATGATAGAGGATAGGATACGATAGTTGATACGATAGGATCGAGCATACGATAGAGGATAGGATAGGATAGAGAATAGGATAGGATACATGGTATTATAGGGTAGAGGATAGAATAGGATAGAGGATAGGATTGGATACAGGATAGGATAGGATAGAGGATAGGATAGGATAGAGGATAGGATAAGTAAGAGGATAGGATAGGATAGAGGATAGGATTGGATAGAGGATAGGATAGGATAGAGGATAGGATAGGATAGAGGATAGGATAAGTAAGAGGATAGGATAGGATAGAGGATAGTATAGGCGAAAGGATAGGATTGATGATGGGATAGGATAGAGGATAGGATAGGATAGAGGATAGGATTGGATAGAGGATAGGATAGGATAGAGGATAGGATAGGATAGAGGATAGGATAAGTAAGAGGATAGGATAGGATAGAGGATAGTATAGACGAATGGATAAGATTGATGATGGGATAGGATAGAAGATAGGATAGGATAGAGGATAGGATTGGATAGAGGATAGGATAGGATAGAGGATAGGATAGGATAGAGGATAGGATAAGTAAGAGGATAGGATAGGATAGAGGATAGGATTGGATAGAGGATAGGATAGGATAGAGGATAGGATAGGATAGAGGATAGGATAAGTAAGAGGATAGGATAGAATAGAGGATAGGATAGGATAGAGGAAAGGATAGGATAGAGGATAGGATTGGATAGAGGATAAGATAGGACAGAGGATAGGATACGATACAGGATAGGATAGGATAGAGTATAGGATACGATAGAGGATAGGATAGGATAGAGTATAGGATAGGATAGAGGATAGGATAGGATAGGATAGGATAGAGGATAGGATAGGATAGAGGATAGGATAAGTAAGAGGATAGGATAGGATAGAGGATAGTATAGGCGAAAGGATAGGATTGATGATGGGATAGGATAGAGGATAGGATAGGATAGAGGATAGGATTGTAAAGAGGATAGGATTGTAAAGAGGATAGGATAGGATAGAGGATAGGATAGGATAGAGGATAGGATAAGTAAGCGGATAGGATAGAATAGAGGATAGAATAGGATAGAGGAAAGGATAGGATAGAGGATAGGATTGGATAGAGGATAAGATAGGATAGAGGATAGGATAAGATAGAGGACAGGATAGGATAGAGGATAGGATAGGATAGAGGATAGGATAAGTAAAAGGATAGGATAGAATAGAGGATAGGATAGGATAGAGGATCGGATAGGATAGAGGATAGGATAGGATAGAGGATAGGATAAGTAAGAGGATAGGATAGGATAGAGGATAGTATAGACGAAAGGATAGGATTGATGATGGGATAGGATAGAGGATAGGATAGGATAGAGGATAGGATTGGATAGAGGATAAGATAGGATAGAGGATAGGATAAGATAGAGGACAGGATAGGATACAGGATAGGATACGATAGAGGATAGGATAGGATAGAGTATAGGATACGATAGAGGATAGGATAGGATAGAGTATAGGATAGGATAGAGGATAGGATAGGATAGGATAGGATAGAGGATAGGATAGGATAGTTGATAGGATAGTTGATAGGATAGGATAGTTGATAGGATAGGATAGAGGATAGGATACGATAGAACATACGATATTATAGAAAAATGGATACGATGGAGGATAGGATAGGATAGAGGATAGGATATGGGATTGCCTAGGATAGAGGATAGGATAGGATAGAGGATCGGATAGGATAGAGGATAGGATAGGATAGAGGATAGGATAAGTAAGAGGATAGGATAGGATAGAGGATAGTATAGACGAAAGGATAGGATTGATGATGGGATAGGATAGAGGATAGGATAGGATAGAGGATAGGATAAGTAAGAGGATAGGATAGGATAGAGGATAGGATTGGATAGAGGATAGGATAGGATAGAGGATAGGATAGGATAGAGGATAGGATAAGTAAGAGGATAGGATAGAATAGAGGATGGGATAGGATAGAGGAAAGGATAGGATAGAGGATAGGATTGGATAGAGGATAAGATAGGATAGAGGATAGGATAAGATAGAGGACAGGATAGGATAGAGGATAGGATACGATAGAGGATAGGATAGGATAGAGTATAGGATAGGATAGAGGATAGGATAGGATAGGATAGGATAGAGGATAGGATAGGATAGTTGATAGGATAGGATAGAGGATAGGATAGGATAGTTGATAGGATAGGATAGAGGATAGAATACGATAGAACATACGATATTATAGAAAAAAGGATACGATAGAGGATAGGATAGGATAGGATAGAGGATAGGATATGGGATTGCCTAGGATAGAGGATAGGATAGGATAGAGGATCGGATAGGATAGAGGATAGGATAGGATAGAGGATAGGATAAGTAAGAGGATAGGATAGGATAGAGGATAGTATAGACGAAAGGATAGGATTGATGATGGGATAGGATAGAGGATAGGATAGGATAGAGGATAGGATTAGATAGAGGATAAGATAGGATAGAGGATAGGATAAGATAGAGGACAGGATAGGATACAGGATAGGATACGATAGAGGATAGGATAGGATAGAGTATAGGATACGATAGAGGATAGGATAGGATAGAGTATAGGACAGGATAGAGGATAGGATAGGATAGGATAGGATAGAGGATAGGATAGGATAGTTGATAGGATAGTTGATAGGATTGGATAGAGGGTAGGATAGGATAGTTGATAGGATAGGATAGAGGATAGGATACGATAGAACATACGATATTATAGAAAAATGGATACGATAGAGGATAGGATAGGATAGAGGGTAGGATATGGGATTGCCTAGGATAGAGGATAGGATAGGATAGAGGATCGGATAGGATAGAGGATAGGATAGGATAGAGGATAGGATAAGTAAGAGGATAGGATAGGATAGAGGATAGTATAGACGAAAGGATAGGATTGATGATGGGATAGGATAGAGGATAGGATAGGATAGAGGACAGGATTGGATAGAGGATAGGATAGGATAGAGGATAGGATAGGATAGAGGATAGGATAGGATAGAGGATAGGATAGGATAGAGGATAGGATAGGATAGAGGATAGGATAGGATAGAGGATTGGATAGGATAGATGATAGGATAGGGTAGAGGAATGGGATATGATACAGGATAGGATAGGATAGGGGATTTAATAGGATAGAGGATAGGATAGGATAGAAGATAGGATAGGATAGAGGATAGAGGATAGGATAGGATAGAGGATAGGATAGGATAGAGGATAGGATAGGATAGATGATAGGATAGACGATAGGATAGGATAGAGGATAGGATAGGATAGAGGATAGGATAGGATAGAGGATAGGATAAGTAAGAGGATAGGATAGGATAGAGGATAGTATAGGCAAAAGGATAGGATTGATGATGGGATAGGATAGAGGATAGGATAGGATAGAGGATAGGATTGTATAGAGGATAGGATAGGATAGAGGATAGGATAGGATAGAGGATAGGATAAGTAAGAGGATAGGATAGGATAGAGGATAGTATAGACGAAAGGATAGGATTGATGATGGGATAGGATAGAGGATAGGATAGGATAGAGGATAGGATAGGATAGAGGATAGGATAAGTAAGAGGATAGGATAGAATAGATGATAGGATAGGATAGAGGAAAGGATAGGATAGAGGATAGGATTGGATAGAGGATAAGATAGGATAGAGGATAGGATAAGATAGAGGACAGGATAGGATAGAGGATAGGATACGATAGAGGATAGGATAGGATAGAGTATAGGATACGATAGAGGATAGGATAGGATAGAGGATAGGATTGGATAGAGGATAGGATATGATAGAGGATAGGATAGGATAGAGGATAGGATAAGTAAGAGGATAGGATTGGATAGAGGATAGTATAGGCGAAAGGATAGGATTGATGATGGGATAGGATAGAGGATAGGATAGGATAGAGGATAGGATTGGATAGAGGATAGGATAGGATAGAGGATAGGATAGGATAGAGGATAGGATAAGTAAGAGGATAGGATAGGATAGAGGATAGGATTGGATAGAGGATAGGATAGGATAGAGGATAGGATAGGATAGAGGATAGGATAAGTAAGAGGATAGGATAGAATAGAGGATAGGATAGGATAGAGGAAAGGATAGGATAGAGGATAGGATTGGATAGAGGATAAGATAGGACAGAGGATAGGATAAGATAGAGGACAGGATAGGATAGAGGATAGGATACGATACAGGATAGGATAGGATAGAGTATAGGATACGATAGAGGATAGGATAGGATAGAGTATAGGATAGGATAGAGGATAGGATAGGATAGGATAGGATAGAGGATAGGATAGGATAGAGGATAGGATAAGTAAGAGGATAGGATAGAATAGAGGATAGGATAGGATAGAGGAAAGGATAGGATAGAGGATAGGATTGGATAGAGGATAAGATAGGATAGAGGATAGGATAAGATAGAGGACAGGATAGGATAGAGGATAGGATAGGATAGAGGATAGGATAAGTAAGAGGATAGGATAGAATAGAGGATAGGATAGGATAGAGGATCGGATAGGATAGAGGATAGGATAGGATAGAGGATAGGATAAGTAAGAGGATAGGATAGGATAGAGGATAGGATAAGTAAGAGGCTAGGATAGGATAGAGGATAGTATAAGCGAAAGGATAGGATTGATGATGGGATAGGATAGAGGATAGGATAGGATAGAGGATAGGATTGTATAGAGGATAGGATAGGATAGAGGATAGGATAGGATAGAGGATAGGATAAGTAAGAGGATAGGATAGAATAGAGGATAGGATAGGATAGAGAAAAGGATAGGATAGAGGATAGGATTGGATAGAGGATAAGATAGGATAGAGGATAGGATAAGATAGCGGACAGGATAGGATAGAGGATAGGATACGATAGAGGATAGGATAGGATAGAGTATAGGATACGATAGAGGATAGGATAGGATAGAGTATAGGATAGGATAGAGGATAGGATAGGATAGGATAGGATAGAGGATAAGATAGGATAGTTGATAGGATAGGATAGAGGATAGGATAGGATAGTTGATAGGATAGGATAGAGGATAGAATACGATAGAACATACGATATTATAGAAAAAAGGATACGATAGAGGATAGGATAGGATAGGATAGAGGATAGGATATGGGATTGCCTAGGATAGAGGATAGGATAGGATAGAGGATCGGATAGGATAGAGGATAGGATAGGATAGAGGATAGGATAAGTAAGAGGATAGGATAGGATAGAGGATAGTATAGACGAAAGGATAGGATTGATGATGGGATAGGATAGAGGATAGGATAGGATAGAGGATAGGATTAGATAGAGGATAAGATAGGATAGAGGATAGGATAAGATAGAGGACAGGATAGGATACAGGATAGGATACGATAGAGGATTGGATAGGATAGAGTATAGGATACGATAGAGGATAGGATAGGATAGAGTATAGGACAGGATAGAGGATAGGATAGGATAGGATAGGATAGAGGATAGGATAGGATAGTTGATAGGATAGTTGATAGGATTGGATAGAGGATAGGATAGTATAGTTGATAGGATAGGATAGAGGATAGGATACGATAGAACATACGATATTATAGAAAAATGGATACGATAGAGGATAGGATAGGATAGAGGATAGGATATGGGATTGCCTAGGATAGAGGATAGGATAGGATAGAGGATAGGATAAGTAAGAGGATAGGATAGGATAGAGGATAGTATAGACGAAAGGATAGGATTGATGATGGGATAGGATAGAGGATAGGATAGGATAGAGGATAGGATTGGATAGAGGATAGGATAGGATAGAGGATAGGATAGGATAGAGGATAGGATAGGATAGAGGATAGGATAGGATAGAGGATAGGATAGGATAGAGGATAGGATAGGATAGAGGATTGGATAGGATAGATGATAGGATAGGGTAGAGGAATGGGATATGATACAGGATAGGATAGGATAGGGGATTTAATAGGATAGAGGATAGGATAGGATAGAAGATAGGATAGGATAGAGGATAGAGGATAGGATAGGATAGAGGATAGGATAGGATAGAGGATAGGATAGGATAGATGATAGGATAGACGATAGGATAGGATAGAGGATAGGATAGGATAGAGGATAGGATAGGATAGAGGATAGGATAAGTAAGAGGATAGGATACGATAGAGGATAGTATAGGCGAAAGGATAGGATTGATGATGGGATAGGATAGAGGATAGGATAGGATAGAGGATAGGATTGTATAGAGGATAGGATAGGATAGAGGATAGGATAGGATAGAGGATAGGATAAGTAAGACGATAGGATAGGATAGAGGATAGTATAGACGAAAGGATAGGATTGATGATGGGATAGGATAGAGGATAGGATAGGATAGAGGATAGGATAGGATAGAGGATAGGATAAGTAAGAGGATAGGATAGAATAGATGATAGGATAGGATAGAGGAAAGGATAGGATAGAGGATAGGATTGGATAGAGGATAAGATAGGATAGAGGATAGGATAAGATAGAGGACAGGATAGGATAGAGGATAGGATACGATAGAGGATAGGATAGGATAGAGTATAGGATACGATAGAGGATAGGATAAGTAAGAGGATAGGATAGGATAGAGGATAGTATAGGCGAAAGGATAGGATTGATGATGGGATAGGATAGAGGATAGGATAGGATAGAGGATAGGATTGGATAGAGGATAGGATAGGATAGAGGATAGGATAGGATAGAGGATAGGATAAGTAAGAGGATAGGATAGGATAGAGGATAGTATAGACGAAAGGATAAGATTGATGATGGGATAGGATAGAAGATAGGATAGGATAGAGGATAGGATTGGATAGAGGATAGGATAGGATAGTTGATAGGATAGGATAGAGGATAGGATAGGATAGTTGATAGGATAGGATAGAGGATAGAATACGATAGAACATACGATATTATAGAAAAAAGGATACGATAGAGGATAGGATAGGATAGGATAGAGGATAGGATATGGGATTGCCTAGGATAGAGGATAGGATAGGATAGAGGATCGGATAGGATAGAGGATAGGATAGGATAGAGGATAGGATAAGTAAGAGGATAGGATAGGATAGAGGATAGTATAGACGAAAGGATAGGATTGATGATGGGATAGGATAGAGGATAGCATAGGATAGAGGATAGGATTAGATAGAGGATAAGATAGGATAGAGGATAGGATAAGATAGAGGACAGGATAGGATACAGGATAGGATACGATAGAGGATTGGATAGGATAGAGTATAGGATACGATAGAGGATAGGATAGGATAGAGTATAGGACAGGATAGAGGATAGGATAGGATAGGATAGGATAGAGGATAGGATAGGATAGTTGATAGGATAGTTGATAGGATTGGATAGAGGATAGGATAGGATAGTTGATAGGATAGGATAGAGGATAGGATACGATAGAACATACGATATTATAGAAAAATGGATACGATAGAGAATAGGATAGGATAGAGGATAGGATATGGGATTGCCTAGGATAGAGGATAGGATAGGATAGAGGATAGGATAAGTAAGAGGATAGGATAGGATAGAGGATAGTATAGACGAAAGGATAGGATTGATGATGGGATAGGATAGAGGATAGGATAGGATAGAGGATAGGATTGGATAGAGGATAGGATAGGATAGAGGATAGGATAGGATAGAGGATAGGATAGGATAGAGGATAGGATAGGATAGAGGATAGGATAGGATAGAGGATAGGATAGGATAGAGGATTGGATAGGATAGATGATAGGATAGGGTAGAGGAATGGGATATGATACAGGATAGGATAGGATAGGGGATTTAATAGGATAGAGGATAGGATAGGATAGAAGATAGGATAGGATAGAGGATAGAGGATAGGATAGGATAGAGGATAGGATAGGATAGAGGATAGGATAGGATAGATGATAGGATAGACGATAGGATAGGATAGAGGATAGGATAGGATAGAGGATAGGATAGGATAGAGGATAGGATAAGTAAGAGGATAGGATACGATAGAGGATAGTATAGGCGAAAGGATAGGATTGATGATGGGATAGGATAGAGGATAGGATAGGATAGAGGATAGGATTGTATAGAGGATAGGATAGGATAGAGGATAGGATAGGATAGAGGATAGGATAAGTAAGACGATAGGATAGGATAGAGGATAGTATAGACGAAAGGATAGGATTGATGATGGGATAGGATAGAGGATAGGATAGGATAGAGGATAGGATAGGATAGAGGATAGGATAAGTAAGAGGATAGGATAGAATAGATGATAGGATAGGATAGAGGAAAGGATAGGATAGAGGATAGGATTGGATAGAGGATAAGATAGGATAGAGGATAGGATAAGATAGAGGACAGGATAGGATAGAGGATAGGATACGATAGAGGATAGGATAGGATAGAGTATAGGATACGATAGAGGATAGGATAAGTAAGAGGATAGGATAGGATAGAGGATAGTATAGGCGAAAGGATAGGATTGATGATGGGATAGGATAGAGGATAGGATAGGATAGAGGATAGGATTGGATAGAGGATAGGATAGGATAGAGGATAGGATAGGATAGAGGATAGGATAAGTAAGAGGATAGGATAGGATAGAGGATAGTATAGACGAAAGGATAAGATTGATGATGGGATAGGATAGAAGATAGGATAGGATAGAGGATAGGATTGTATAGAGGATAGGATAGGATAGTTGATAGGATAGGATAGAGGATAGGATAGGATAGTTGATAGGATAGGATAGAGGATAGAATACGATAGAACATACGATATTATAGAAAAAAGGATACGATAGAGGATAGGATAGGATAGGATAGAGGATAGGATATGGGATTGCCTAGGATAGAGGATAGGATAGGATAGAGGATCGGATAGGATAGAGGATAGGATAGGATAGAGGATAGGATAAGTAAGAGGATAGGATAGGATAGAGGATAGTATAGACGAAAGGATAGGATTGATGATGGGATAGGATAGAGGATAGCATAGGATAGAGGATAGGTGTAGATAGAGGATAAGATAGGATAGAGGATAGGATAAGATAGAGGACAGGATAGGATACAGGATAGGATACGATAGAGGATTGGATAGGATAGAGTATAGGATACGATAGAGGATAGGATAGGATAGAGTATAGGACAGGATAGAGGATAGGATAGGATAGGATAGGATAGAGGATAGGATAGGATAGTTGATAGGATAGTTGATAGGATTGGATAGAGGATAGGATAGGATAGTTGATAGGATAGGATAGAGGATAGGATACGATAGAACATACGATATTATAGAAAAATGGATACGATAGAGAATAGGATAGGATAGAGGATAGGATATGGGATTGCCTAGGATAGAGGATAGGATAGGATAGAGGATAGGATAAGTAAGAGGATAGGATAGGATAGAGGATAGTATAGACGAAAGGATAGGATTGATGATGGGATAGGATAGAGGATAGGATAGGATAGAGGATAGGATTGGATAGAGGATAGGATAGGATAGAGGATAGGATAGGATAGAGGATAGGATAGGATAGAGGATAGGATAGGATAGAGGATAGGATAGGATAGAGGATAGGATAGGATAGAGGATTGGATAGGATAGATGATAGGATAGGGTAGAGGAATGGGATATGATACAGGATAGGATAGGATAGGGGATTTAATAGGATAGAGGATAGGATAGGATAGAAGATAGGATAGGATAGAGGATAGAGGATAGGATAGGATAGAGGATAGGATAGGATAGAGGATAGGATAGGATAGATGATAGGATAGACGATAGGATAGGATAGAGGATAGGATAGGATAGAGGATAGGATAGGATAGAGGATAGGATAAGTAAGAGGATAGGATACGATAGAGGATAGTATAGGCGAAAGGATAGGATTGATGATGGGATAGGATAGAGGATAGGATTGTATAGAGGATAGGATAGGATAGAGGATAGGATAGGATAGAGGATAGGATAAGTAAGACGATAGGATAGGATAGAGGATAGTATAGACGAAAGGATAGGATTGATGATGGGATAGGATAGAGGATAGGATAGGATAGAGGATAGGATAGGATAGAGGATAGGATAAGTAAGAGGATAGGATAGAATAGATGATAGGATAGGATAGAGGAAAGGATAGGATAGAGGATAGGATTGGATAGAGGATAAGATAGGATAGAGGATAGGATAAGATAGAGGACAGGATAGGATAGAGGATAGGATACGATAGAGGATAGGATAGGATAGAGTATAGGATACGATAGAGGATAGGATAAGTAAGAGGATAGGATAGGATAGAGGATAGTATAGGCGAAAGGATAGGATTGATGATGGGATAGGATAGAGGATAGGATAGGATAGAGGATAGGATTGGATAGAGGATAGGATAGGATAGAGGATAGGATAGGATAGAGGATAGGATAAGTAAGAGGATAGGATAGGATAGAGGATAGTATAGACGAAAGGATAAGATTGATGATGGGATAGGATAGAAGATAGGATAGGATAGAGGATAGGATTGGATAGAGGATAGGATAGGATAGAGGATAGTATAGGATAGAGGATAGGATAAGTAAGAGGATAGGATAGGATAGAGGATAGGATTGGATAGAGGATAGGATAGGATAGAGGATAGGATAGGATAGAGGATAGGATAAGTAAGAGGATAGGATAGGATAGAGGATAGTATAGACGAAAGGATAGGATTGATGATGGGATAGGATAGAGGATAGGATACGATAGAGGATAGGATTAGATAGAGGATAAGATAGGATAGAGGATAGGATAAGATAGAGGACAGGATAGGATACAGGATAGGATACGATAGAGGATAGGATAGGATAGAGTATAGGATACGATAGAGGATAGGATAGGATAGAGTATAGGACAGGATAGAGGATAGGATAGGATAGGATAGGATAGAGGATAGGATAGGATAGTTGATAGGATAGTTGATAGGATTGGATAGAGGATAGGATAGGATAGTTGATAGGATAGGATAGAGGATAGGATACGATAGAACATACGATATTATAGAAAAATGGATACGATAGAGGATAGGATAGGATAGAGGATAGGATAGGATAGAGGATAGGATAAGTAAGAGGATAGGATAGGATAGAGGATAGTATAGACGAAAGGATAGGATTGATGATGGGATAGGATAGAGGATAGGATAGGATAGAGGATAGGATTGGATAGAGGATAGGATAGGATAGAGGATAGGATAGGATAGAGGATAGGATAGGATAGAGGATAGGATAGGATAGAGGATAGGATAGGATAGAGGATAGGATAGGATAGAGGATTGGATAGGATAGATGATAGGATAGGGTAGAGGAATGGGATATGATACAGGATAGGATAGGATAGGGGATTTAATAGGATAGAGGATAGGATAGGATAGAAGATAGGATAGGATAGAGGATAGAGGATAGGATAGGATAGAGGATAGGATAGGATAGAGGATAGGATAGGATAGATGATAGGATAGACGATAGGATAGGATAGAGGATAGGATAGGATAGAGGATAGGATAGGATAGAGGATAGGATAAGTAAGAGGATAGGATAGGATAGAGGATAGTATAGGCGAAAGGATAGGATTGATGATGGGATAGGATAGAGGATAGGATAGGATAGAGGATAGGATTAGATAGAGGATAAGATAGGATAGAGGATAGGATAAGATAGAGGACAGGATAGGATACAGGATAGGATACGATAGAGGATAGGATAGCATAGAGTATAGGATACGATAGAGGATAGGATAGGATAGAGTATAGGACAGGATAGAGGATAGGATAGGATAGGATAGGATAGAGGATAGGATAGGATAGTTGATAGGATAGTTGATAGGATTGGATAGAGGGTAGGATAGGATAGTTGATAGGATAGGATAGAGGACAGGATACGATAGAACATACGATATTATAGAAAAATGGATACGATAGAGGATAGGATAGGATAGAGGATAGGATATGGGATTGCCTAGGATAGAGGATAGGATAGGATAGAGGATCGGATAGGATAGAGGATAGGATAGGATAGAGGATAGGATAAGTAAGAGGATAGGATAGGATAGAGGATAGTATAGACGAAAGGATAGGATTGATGATGGGATAGGATAGAGGATAGGATAGGATAGAGGATAGGATTGGATAGAGGATAGGATAGGATAGAGGATAGGATAGGATAGAGGATAGGATAGGATAGAGGATAGGATAGGATAGAGGATAGGATAGGATAGAGGATAGGATAGGATAGAGGATAGGATACGATACAGGATAGGATAGGATAGAGTATAGGATACGATAGAGGATAGGATAGGATAGAGTATAGGATAGGATAGAGGATAAGATAGGACAGAGGATAGAGGATAGGATAGGATAGAGGATAGGATAGGATAGAGGATAGGATAGGATAGATGATAGGATAGACGATAGGATAGGATAGAGGATAGGATAGGATAGAGGATAGGATAGGATAGAGGATAGGATAAGTAAGAGGATAGGATACGATAGAGGATAGTATAGGCGAAAGGATAGGATTGATGATGGGATAGGATAGAGGATAGGATAGGATAGAGGATAGGATTGTATAGAGGATAGGATAGGATAGAGGATAGGATAGGATAGAGGATAGGATAAGTAAGACGATAGGATAGGATAGAGGATAGTATAGACGAAAGGATAGGATTGATGATGGGATAGGATAGAGGATAGGATTGGATAGAGGATAAGATAGGATAGAGGATAGGATAAGATAGAGGACAGGATAGGATAGAGGATAGGATACGATAGAGGATAGGATAGGATAGAGTATAGGATACGATAGAGGATAGGATAAGTAAGAGGATAGGATAGGATAGAGGATAGTATAGGCGAAAGGATAGGATTGATGATGGGATAGGATAGAGGATAGGATAGGATAGAGGATAGGATTGGATAGAGGATAGGATAGGATAGAGGATAGGATAGGATAGAGGATAGGATAAGTAAGAGGATAGGATAGGATAGAGGATAGTATAGACGAAAGGATAAGATTGATGATGGGATAGGATAGAAGATAGGATAGGATAGAGGATAGGATTGGATAGAGGATAGGATAGGATAGAGGATAGTATAGGATAGAGGATAGGATAAGTGAGAGGATAGGATAGGATAGAGGATAGTATAGACGAAAGGATAGGATTGATGATGGGATAGGATAGAGGATAGGATAGGATAGAGGATAGGATTGGATAGAGGATAGGATAGGATAGAGGATAGGATAGGATAGAGGATAGGATAGGATAGAGGATAGGATAGGATAGAGGATAGGATAGGATAGAGGATAGGATAGGATAGAGGATTGGATAGGATAGATGATAGGATAGGGTAGAGGAATGGGATATGATACAGGATAGGATAGGATAGGGGATTTAATAGGATAGAGGATAGGATAGGATAGAAGATAGGATAGGATAGAGGATAGAGGATAGGATAGGATAGAGGATAGGATAGGATAGAGGATAGGATAGGATAGATGATAGGATAGACGATAGGATAGGATAGAGGATAGGATAGGATAGAGGATAGGATAGGATAGAGGATAGGATAAGTAAGAGGATAGGATAGAATAGATGATAGGATAGGATAGAGGAAAGGATAGGATAGAGGATAGGATTGGATAGAGGATAAGATAGGATAGAGGATAGGATAAGATAGAGGACAGGATAGGATAGAGGATAGGATACGATAGAGGATAGGATAGGATAGAGTATAGGATACGATAGAGGATAGGATAAGTAAGAGGATAGGATAGGATAGAGGATAGTATAGGCGAAAGGATAGGATTGATGATGGGATAGGATAGAGGATAGGATAGGATAGAGGATAGGATTGGATAGAGGATAGGATAGGATAGAGGATAGGATAGGATAGAGGATAGGATAAGTAAGAGGATAGGATAGGATAGAGGATAGTATAGACGAAAGGATAAGATTGATGATGGGATAGGATAGAAGATAGGATAGGATAGAGGATAGGATTGGATAGAGGATAGGATAGGATAGAGGATAGTATAGGATAGAGGATAGGATAAGTAAGAGGATAGGATAGGATAGAGGATAGGATTGGATAGAGGATAGGATAGGATAGAGGATAGGATAGGATAGAGGATAGGATAAGTAAGAGGATAGGATAGGATAGAGGATAGTATAGACGAAAGGATAGGATTGATGATGGGATAGGATAGAGGATAGGATACGATAGAGGATAGGATTAGATAGAGGATAAGATAGGATAGAGGATAGGATAAGATAGAGGACAGGATAGGATAGAGGATAGGATACGATAGAGGATAGGATAGGATAGAGTATAGGATACGATAGAGGATAGGATAGGATAGAGTATAGGATAGGATAGAGGATAGGATAGGATAGGATAGGATAGAGGATAGGATAGGATAGAGGATAGGATAAGTAAGAGGATAGGATAGGATAGAGGATAGTATAGGCGAAAGGATAGGATTGATGATGGGATAGGATAGAGGATAGGATAGGATAGAGGATAGGATTGTATAGAGGATAGGATAGGATAGAGGATAGGATAGGATAGAGGATAGGATAAGTAAGAGGATAGGATAGAATAGAGGATAGGATAGGATAGAGAAAAGGATAGGATAGAGGATAGGATTGGATAGAGGATAAGATAGGATAGAGGATAGGATAAGATAGAGGACAGGATAGGATAGAGGATAGGATACGATAGAGGATAGGATAGGATAGAGTATAGGATACGATAGAGGATAGGATAGGATAGAGTATAGGATAGGATAGAGGATAGGATAGGATAGGATAGGATAGAGGATAGGATAGGATAGTTGATAGGATAGGATAGAGGATAGGATAGGATAGTTGATAGGATAGGATAGAGGATAGAATACGATAGAACATACGATATTATAGAAAAAAGGATACGATAGAGGATAGGATAGGATAGGATAGAGGATAGGATATGGGATTACCTAGGATAGAGGATAGGATAGGATAGAGGATCGGATAGGATAGAGGATAGGATAGGATAGAGGATAGGATAAGTAAGAGGATAGGATAGGATAGAGGATAGTATAGACGAAAGGATAGGATTGATGATGGGATAGGATAGAGGATAGGATAGGATAGAGGATAGGATTAGATAGAGGATAAGATAGGATAGAGGATAGGATAAGATAGAGGACAGGATAGGATACAGGATAGGATACGATAGAGGATAGGATAGCATAGAGTATAGGATACGATAGAGGATAGGATAGGATAGAGTATAGGACAGGATAGAGGATAGGATAGGATAGGATAGGATAGAGGATAGGATAGGATAGTTGATAGGATAGTTGATAGGATTGGATAGAGGGTAGGATAGGATAGTTGATAGGATAGGATAGAGGATAGGATACGATAGAACATACGATATTATAGAAAAATGGATACGATAGAGGATAGGATAGGATAGAGGATAGGATATGGGATTGCCTAGGATAGAGGATAGGATAGGATAGAGGATCGGATAGGATAGAGGATAGGATAGGATAGAGGATAGGATAAGTAAGAGGATAGGATAGGATAGAGGATAGTATAGACGAAAGGATAGGATTGATGATGGGATAGGATAGAGGATAGGATAGGATAGAGGATAGGATTGGATAGAGGATAGGATAGGATAGAGGATAGGATAAGTAAGAGGATAGGATAGGATAGAGGATAGGATAGGATAGTTGATAGGATAGGATAGAGGATAGAATACGATAGAACATACGATATTATAGAAAAAAGGATACGATAGAGGATAGGATAGGATAGGATAGAGGATAGGATATGGGATTGCCTAGGATAGAGGATAGGATAGGATAGAGGATCGGATAGGATAGAGGATAGGATAGGATAGAGGATAGGATAAGTAAGAGGATAGGATAGGATAGAGGATAGTATAGACGAAAGGATAGGATTGATGATGGGATAGGATAGAGGATAGGATAGGATAGAGGATAGGATTAGATAGAGGATAAGATAGGATAGAGGATAGGATAAGATAGAGGACAGGATAGGATACAGGATAGGATACGATAGAGGATAGGATAGCATAGAGTATAGGATACGATAGAGGATAGGATAGGATAGAGTATAGGACAGGATAGAGGATAGGATAGGATAGGATAGGATAGAGGATAGGATAGGATAGTTGATAGGATAGTTGATAGGATTGGATAGAGGGTAGGATAGGATAGTTGATAGGATAGGATAGAGGATAGGATACGATAGAACATACGATATTATAGAAAAATGGATACGATAGAGGATAGGATAGGATAGAGGATAGGATATGGGATTGCCTAGGATAGAGGATAGGATAGGATAGAGGATCGGATAGGATAGAGGATAGGATAGGATAGAGGATAGGATAAGTAAGAGGATAGGATAGGATAGAGGATAGTATAGACGAAAGGATAGGATTGATGATGGGATAGGATAGAGGATAGGATAGGATAGAGGATAGGATTGGATAGAGGATAGGATAGGATAGAGGATAGGATAGGATAGAGGATAGGATAGGATAGAGGATAGGATAGGATAGAGGATAGGATAGGATAGAGGATAGGATAGGATAGAGGATTGGATAGGATAGAGGATAGGATACGATACAGGATAGGATAGGATAGAGTATAGGATACGATAGAGGATAGGATAGGATAGAGTATAGGATAGGATAGAGGATAAGATAGGACAGAGGATAGGATAAGTAAGAGGATAGGATAGGATAGAGGATAGTATAGGCGAAAGGATAGGATTGATGATGGGATAGGATAGAGGATAGGATAGGATAGAGGATAGGATTGTATAGAGGATAGGATAGGATAGAGGATAGGATAGGATAGAGGATAGGATAAGTAAGAGGATAGGATAGGATAGAGGATAGTATAGACGAAAGGATAGGATTGATGATGGGATAGGATAGAGGATAGGATAGGATAGAGGATAGGATAGGATAGAGGATAGGATAAGTAAGAGGATAGGATAGAATAGATGATAGGATAGGATAGAGGAAAGGATAGGATAGAGGATAGGATTGGATAGAGGATAAGATAGGATAGAGGATAGGATAAGATAGAGGACAGGATAGGATAGAGGATAGGATACGATAGAGGATAGGATAGGATAGAGTATAGGATACGATAGAGGATAGGATAGGATAGAGTATAGGAAAGGATAGAGGATAGGATAGGATAGAGGATAGGATAAGTAAGAGGATAGGATAGGATAGAGGATAGGATTGGATAGAGGATAGGATATGATAGAGGATAGGATAGGATAGAGGATAGGATAAGTAAGAGGATAGGATAGGATAGAGGATAGTATAGGCGAAAGGATAGGATTGATGATGGGATAGGATAGAGGATAGGATAGGATAGAGGATAGGATTGGATAGAGGATAGGATAGGATAGAGGATAGGATAGGATAGAGGATAGGATAAGTAAGAGGATAGGATAGGATAGAGGATAGGATTGGATAGAGGATAGGATAGGATAGAGGATAGGATAGGATAGAGGATAGGATAAGTAAGAGGATAGGATAGAATAGATGATAGGATAGGATAGAGGAAAGGATAGGATAGAGGATAGGATTGGATAGAGGATAAGATAGGACAGAGGATAGGATAAGATAGAGGACAGGATAGGATAGAGGATAGGATACGATACAGGATAGGATAGGATAGAGTATAGGATACGATAGAGGATAGGATAGGATAGAGTATAGGATAGGATAGAGGATAGGATAGGATAGGATAGGATAGAGGATAGGATAGGATAGAGGATAGGATAAGTAAGAGGATAGGATAGAATAGAGGATAGGATAGGATAGAGGAAAGGATAGGATAGAGGATAGGATTGGATAGAGGATAAGATAGGATAGAGGATAGGATAAGATAGAGGACAGGATAGGATAGAGGATAGGATAGGATAGAGGATAGGATAAGTAAGAGGATAGGATAGAATAGAGGATAGGATAGGATAGAGGATCGGATAGGATAGAGGATAGGATAGGATAGAGGATAGGATAAGGAAGAGGATAGGATAGGATAGAGGATAGGATAAGTAAGAGGCTAGGATAGGATAGAGGATAGTATAGGCGAAAGGATAGGATTGATGATGGGATAGGATAGAGGATAGGATTGTATAGAGGATAGGATAGGATAGAGGATAGGATAGGATAGAGGATAGGATAAGTAAGAGGATAGGATAGAATAGAGGATAGGATAGGATAGAGAAAAGGATAGGATAGAGGATAGGATTGGATAGAGGATAAGATAGGATAGAGGATAGGATAAGATAGAGGACAGGATAGGATAGAGGATAGGATACGATAGAGGATAGGATAGGATAGAGTATAGGATACGATAGAGGATAGGATAGGATAGAGTATAGGATAGGATAGAGGATAGGATAGGATAGGATAGGATAGAGGATAGGATAGGATAGTTGATAGGATAGGATAGAGGATAGGATAGGATAGTTGATAGGATAGGATAGAGGATAGAATACGATAGAACATACGATATTATAGAAAAAAGGATACGATAGAGGATAGGATAGGATAGGATAGAGGATAGGATATGGGATTGCCTAGGATAGAGGATAGGATAGGATAGAGGATCGGATAGGATAGAGGATAGGATAGGATAGAGGATAGGATAAGTAAGAGGATAGGATAGGATAGAGGATAGTATAGACGAAAGGATAGGATTGATGATGGGATAGGATAGAGGATAGGATAGGATAGAGGATAGGATTAGATAGAGGATAAGATAGGATAGAGGATAGGATAAGATAGAGGACAGGATAGGATACAGGATAGGATACGATAGAGGATTGGATAGGATAGAGTATAGGATACGATAGAGGATAGGATAGGATAGAGTATAGGACAGGATAGAGGATAGGATAGGATAGGATAGGATAGAGGATAGGATAGGATAGGATAGGATAGAGGATAGGATAGGATAGTTGATAGGATAGGATAGAGGATAGGATAGGATAGTTGATAGGATAGGATAGAGGATAGAATACGATAGAACATACGATATTATAGAAAAAAGGATACGATAGAGGATAGGATAGGATAGGATAGAGGATAGGATATGGGATTGCCTAGGATAGAGGATAGGATAGGATAGAGGATCGGATAGGATAGAGGATAGGATAGGATAGAGGATAGGATAAGTAAGAGGATAGGATAGGATAGAGGATAGTATAGACGAAAGGATAGGATTGATGATGGGATAGGATAGAGGATAGGATAGGATAGAGGATAGGATTAGATAGAGGATAAGATAGGATAGAGGATAGGATAAGATAGAGGACAGGATAGGATACAGGATAGGATACGATAGAGGATTGGATAGGATAGAGTATAGGATACGATAGAGGATAGGATAGGATAGAGTATAGGACAGGATAGAGGATAGGATAGGATAGGATAGGATAGAGGATAGGATAGGATAGTTGATAGGATAGTTGATAGGATTGGATAGAGGATAGGATAGGATAGTTGATAGGATAGGATAGAGGATAGGATACGATAGAACATACGATATTATAGAAAAATGGATACGATAGAGGATAGGATAGGATAGAGGATAGGATATGGGATTGCCTAGGATAGAGGATAGGATAGGATAGAGGATCGGATAGGATAGAGGATAGGATAGGATAGAGGATAGGATAAGTAAGAGGATAGGATAGGATAGAGGATAGTATAGACGAAAGGATAGGATTGATGATGGGATAGGATAGAGGATAGGATAGGATAGAGGATAGGATTGGATAGAGGATAGGATAGGATAGAGGATAGGATAGGATAGAGGATAGGATAGGATAGAGGATAGGATAGGATAGAGGATAGGATAGGATAGAGGATAGGATAGGATAGAGGATTGGATAGGATAGATGATAGGATAGGGTAGAGGAATGGGATATGATACAGGATAGGATAGGATAGGGGATTTAATAGGATAGAGGATAGGATAGGATAGAAGATAGGATAGGATAGAGGATAGAGGATAGAGGATAGGATAGGATAGAGGATAGGATAGGATAGAGGATAGGATAGGATAGATGATAGGATAGACGATAGGATAGGATAGAGGATAGGATAGGATAGAGGATAGGATAGGATAGAGGATAGGATAAGTAAGAGGATAGGATAGGATAGAGGATAGTATAGGCGAAAGGATAGGATTGATGATGGGATAGGATAGAGGATAGGATAGGATAGAGGATAGGATTGTATAGAGGATAGGATAGGATAGAGGATAGGATAGGATAGAGGATAGGATAAGTAAGACGATAGGATAGGATAGAGGATAGTATAGACGAAAGGATAGGATTGATGATGGGATAGGATAGAGGATAGGATAGGATAGAGGATAGGATAGGATAGAGGATAGGATAAGTAAGAGGATAGGATAGAATAGATGATAGGATAGGATAGAGGAAAGGATAGGATAGAGGATAGGATTGGATAGAGGATAAGATAGGATAGAGGATAGGATAAGATAGAGGACAGGATAGGATAGAGGATAGGATACGATAGAGGATAGGATAGGATAGAGTATAGGATACGATAGAGGATAGGATAAGTAAGAGGATAGGATAGGATAGAGGATAGTATAGGCGAAAGGATAGGATTGATGATGGGATAGGATAGAGGATAGGATAGGATAGAGGATAGGATTGGATAGAGGATAGGATAGGATAGAGGATAGGATAGGATAGAGGATAGGATAAGTAAGAGGATAGGATAGGATAGAGGATAGTATAGACGAAAGGATAAGATTGATGATGGGATAGGATAGAAGATAGGATAGGATAGAGGATAGGATTGGATAGAGGATAGGATAGGATAGAGGATAGGATAGGATAGAGGATAGGATAAGTAAGAGGATAGGATAGGATAGAGGATAGGATTGGATAGAGGATAGGATAGGATAGAGGATAGGATAGGACAGAGGATAGGATAAGTAAGAGGATAGGATAGGATAGAGGATAGTATAGACGAAAGGATAGGATTGATGATGGGATAGGATAGAGGATAGGATACGATAGAGGATAGGATTAGATAGAGGATAAGATAGGATAGAGGATAGGATAAGATAGAGGACAGGATAGGATACAGGATAGGATACGATAGAGGATTGGATAGGATAGATGATAGGATAGGGTAGAGGAATGGGATATGATACAGGATAGGATAGGATAGGGGATTTAATAGGATAGAGGATAGGATAGGATAGAAGATAGGATAGGATAGAGGATAGAGGATAGGATAGGATAGAGGATAGGATAGGATAGATGATAGGATAGACGATAGGATAGGATACAGGATAGGATAGGATAGAGGATAGGATAGGATAGAGGATAGGATAAGTAAGAGGATAGGATAGGATAGAGGATAGTATAGGCGAAAGGATAGGATTGATGATGGGATAGGATAGAGGATAGGATAGGATAGAGGATAGGATTGTATAGAGGATAGGATAGGACAGAGGATAGGATAGGATAGAGGATAGGATAGAGGATAGGATAGAGGATAGGATAGGATAGAGAATAGGATAGGATACATGATAGGATAGGATAGAGGATTGGATAGGATACAGGATATGATAGGATAGAGGATAGGATAGGGGATTTGATAGGATAGAGGATAGGATAGGATAGAGGATTGGATTGGATACAGGATAGGATAGGATAGAGGATAGGATAGGATAGAGGATAGGATAGGATAGAGGATAGGATAGGATAGAGGATAGGATAGGATAGAGGATAGGATAGGGGATTTGATAGGATAGAGGATTGGATAGGATAGAGGATTGGATAAGATACAGGAGAGGATAGGATAGAAGATAGGATAGGATAGAGGATAGGATAGGATAGAGGATAGGATAGGATAGAGGATAGGATAGGATAGAGGATAGGATAGGATAGACGATAGGATAGACGATAGGATAGGATAGGATAGAGGATAGGATAGGATAGAGGATAGGATAGGATAGAGGACAGGTTAAGATAGAAGATTGGCTAGGATACAGGAAAGGATAGGATTGAGGATAGATGATAGGATAGGATAGACGATAGGATAGGATAGAGGATTGGATAGGATAGAGGATAGGATAGGATAGAGGATAGGATAGGATAGAGGATGGGATAGGATAGAGGATAGGATAGGATAGAGGATAGGATAGGATAGAGGATAGGATAGGATAGAGGATTGGATAGGATACAGGATAGGATAGGATAGAGGATAGGATAGGATAGAGGATAGGATAGGATAGAGGATTGGATAGGATACAGGATAGGATAGGATAGAGGATAGGATGGGGGATTTAATAGGATAGAGGATAGGATAGGGGATTTGATAGGATAGTTGATAGGATAGAATAGAGGATAGGATAGGATAGAGGATTGGATAGAGGATAGGATAGGATAGAGGATATTATAGGATAGAGGATATGATAGGGTAGAGGATAGGATAGGATAGATGATTGGATAGGATAGATGATAGGATAGGATAGAGGATTGGATAGGATACAGGATAGGATAGGATAGAGGTTAGGATGGGGGATTTAATAGGATAGAGGATATGATAGGATAGAGGATAGGATAGAATAGAGGATAGGATAGGATAGAGGATTGGATAGAGGATAGGATAGGATAGAGGATACTATAGGATAGAGGATATGATAGGGTAGAGGATAGGCTAGGATAGATGATAGGATAGGATAGATGATAGGATAGGATAGAGGAATGGGATAGGATACAGGAAAGGATAGGATTGAGGATGGATGATAGGATAGGATATAGGATAGGATAGTACAGAGGATAGGATAGGGGATTTGATAGGATAGAGGATAGAGGATAGGATAGGATAGAGGATAGGATAGGATAGAGGATAGGATAGGATAGAGGATAGGATAGGATAGATGATAGGATAGACGATAGGATAGGATACAGGATAGGATAGGATAGAGGATAGGATAGGATAGAGGATAGGATAAGTAAGAGGATAGGATAGGATAGAGGATAGTATAGGCGAAAGGATAGGATTGATGATGGGATAGGATAGAGGATAGGATAGGATAGAGGATAGGATTGTATAGAGGATAGGATAGGACAGAGGATAGGATAGGATAGAGGATAGGATAGAGGATAGGATAGAGGATAGGATAGGATAGAGAATAGGATAGGATACATGATAGGATAGGATAGAGGATTGGATAGGATACAGGATATGATAGGATAGAGGATAGGATAGGGGATTTGATAGGATAGAGGATAGGATAGGATAGAGGATTGGATTGGATACAGGATAGGATAGGATAGAGGATAGGATAGGATAGAGGATAGGATAGGATAGAGGATAGGATAGGATAGAGGATAGGATAGGATAGAGGATAGGATAGGATAGAGGATAGGATAGGGGATTTGATAGGATAGAGGATTGGATAGGATAGAGGATTGGATAGGATACAGGAGAGGATAGGATAGAAGATAGGATAGGATAGAGGATAGGATAGGATAGAGGATAGGATAGGATAGAGGATAGGATAGGATAGAGGATAGGATAGGATAGACGATAGGATAGACGATAGGATAGGATAGGATAGAGGATAGGATAGGATAGAGGATAGGATAGGATAGAGGACAGGTTAAGATAGAAGATTGGCTAGGATACAGGAAAGGATAGGATTGAGGATAGATGATAGGATAGGATAGACGATAGGATAGGATAGAGGATTGGATAGGATAGAGGATAGGATAGGATAGAGGATAGGATAGGATAGAGGATGGGATAGGATAGAGGATAGGATAGGATAGAGGATAGGATAGGATAGAGGATAGGATAGGATAGAGGATTGGATAGGATACAGGATAGGATAGGATAGAGGATAGGATAGGATAGAGGATAGGATAGGATAGAGGATTGGATAGGATACAGGATAGGATAGGATAGAGGATAGGATGGGGGATTTAATAGGATAGAGGATAGGATAGGGGATTTGATAGGATAGTTGATAGGATAGAATAGAGGATAGGATAGGATAGAGGATTGGATAGAGGATAGGATAGGATAGAGGATATTATAGGATAGAGGATATGATAGGGTAGAGGATAGGATAGGATAGATGATTGGATAGGATAGATGATAGGATAGGATAGAGGATTGGATAGGATACAGGATAGGATAGGATAGAGGTTAGGATGGGGGATTTAATAGGATAGAGGATATGATAGGATAGAGGATAGGATAGAATAGAGGATAGGATAGGATAGAGGATTGGATAGAGGATAGGATAGGATAGAGGATATTATAGGATAGAGGATATGATAGGGTAGAGGATAGGCTAGGATAGATGATAGGATAGGATAGATGATAGGATAGGATAGAGGAATGGGATAGGATACAGGAAAGGATAGGATTGAGGATGGATGATAGGATAGGATATAGGATAGGATAGTACAGAGGATAGGATAGGGGATTTGATAGGATAGAGGATCGGATAGGATAGAGCATAGGATAGGGGATTGGATAGGATAGGATAGATGATAGGCTAGGATAGAGGATAGGATAGAGGATAGGATAGAGGATAGAATAGAGGATAGGATAGAGGATAGGATAGAGGATAGGATAGGATAGAGGACAGGATAGGATAGAGGATAGGATAGGATAGAGGATTGGATAGGATACAGGAAAGGATAGGATTGAGGATGGATGATAGGATAGGATATAGGATAGGATAGTACAGAGGATAGGATAGGGGATTTGATAGGATAGAGGATCGGATAGGATAGAGGATAGGATAGGGGATTTGATAGGATAGAGGATAGTATAGGATAGAAGATAGGATAGGATAGAGGATAGGATAGGATAGAGAATCGGGTAGGATAGAGGATAGGATAGACGATAGGATAGGACAGAGGATAGGATAGGATAGAGGATAGGATAGAGGATAGGATAGAGGATAGGATAGAGGATAGGATAGAGGATAGGATAGTGGATAGGATAGAGGATAGGATAGAGGATTGGATAGGATAGTGGATAGATGATAGGATAGGTTAGAGGATAGGATAGTGGATTTGATAGGATAGAGGATAGGATAGGATAGGATAGAGGATAGGATAGGATAGAGGATAGGATAGGATAGAGGATAGAGGATAGGATAGGATAGGATAGAGGATAGGATAGGATAGAGGATAGGATAGGATAGAGGATAGGATAGGATAGAGGATAGGATAGGATAGAGGATAGGATAGACGATAGGATAGGATAGAGGATAGGATAGGGTAGAGGATAGGATAGGATAGGGGATTGGATAGGATAGGATAGAGGATAGGCTAGGATAGAGGATAGGATAGAGGATAGGATAGAGGATAGGATAGAGGATAGGATAGGATAGAGGATAGGATAGGATAGAGGATAGGATAGGATAGAGGATAGGATAGAGGATAGGATAGAGGATAGGATAGAGGATAGGATAGAGGATAGGATAGAGGGTAGGATAGGATAGAGAATAGGATAGGATACATGATAGGATAGGATAGAGGATTGGATAGGATACAGGATATGATAGGATAGAGGATAGGATAGGGGATTTGATAGGATAGAGGATAGGATAGGATAGAGGATTGGATTGGATACAGGATAGGATAGGATAGAAGATAGGATAGGATAGAGGATAGGATAGGATAGAGGACAGGATAGGATAGAGGATAGGATAGGATAGAGGATAGGATAGGATAAGGAATAGGATAGGATAGAGCATAGGATAGGATAGAGGATAGGATAGGATAGAGGATAGGATAGGATAGAGGATAGGATAGGATAGAGGATAGGATAGGATAGAGAATAGGATAGGATAGAGGATAGGATAGTGGATAGGATAGAGGATAGGATAGAGGATTGGATAGGATAGTGGATAGATGATAGGATAGGTTAGAGGATAGGATAGTGGATTTGATAGGATAGAGGATAGGATAGGATAGGATAGAGGATAGGATAGGATAGAGGATAGGATAGGATAGAGGATAGAGGATAGGATAGGATAGGATAGAGGATAGGATAGGATAGAGGATAGGATAGGATAGAGGATAGGATAGGATAGAGGATAGGATAGGATAGAGGATAGGATAGACGATAGGATAGGATAGAGGATAGGATAGGGTAGAGGATAGGATAGGATAGGGGATTGGATAGGATAGGATAGAGGATAGGCTAGGATAGAGGATAGGATAGAGGATAGGATAGAGGATAGGATAGAGGATAGGATAGGATAGAGGATAGGATAGGATAGAGGATAGGATAGGATAGAGGATAGGATAGGATAGAGGATACGATATGATAGAGGATAGGATAGGATAGAGGATAGGATAGTGGATAGGATAGAGGATAGGATAGAGGATTGGATAGGATAGAGGA
Organism: Halictus rubicundus; assembly: GCF_050948215.1. NCBI lineage: Eukaryota > Metazoa > Arthropoda > Insecta > Hymenoptera > Halictidae > Halictus > Halictus rubicundus. The sequence continues at coordinate 940,314 of NW_027488608.1, forward strand.
TAGATGATAGGATAGGATAGAGGATAGGATAGTGGATTTGATAGGATAGAGGATAGGATAGGATAGGAAAGAGGATAGGATAGGATAGAGGATAGGATAGGATATAGGATAGGATAGGATAGAGGATAGGATAGGATAGAGGATAGGATAGGATAGAGGATAGGATAGGGGATTTGATAGGATAGAGGATAGGATAGGATAGAAGATAGGATAGGATAGAGGATAGGATAGGATAGAGGATCGGATAGGATAGAGGATAGGATAGACGATAGGATAGGACACAGGATAGGATAGGATAGAGGATAGGATAGAGGATAGGATAGGGGATAGGATAGAGGATAGGATATAGGATAGGATAGTACAGAGGATAGGATAGGGGATTTGATAGGATAGAGGATCGGATAGGATAGAGGATAGGATAGGGGATTTGATAGGATAGAGGATAGTATAGGATAGAAGATAGGATAGGATAGAGGATAGGATAGGATAGAGAATCGGGTAGGATAGAGGATAGGATAGACGATAGGATAGGACAGAGGATTGGATAGGATAGAGGATAGGATAGGATAGAGGATAGGATAGGATAGAGGATAGGATAGAGGATAGGATATGATAGAGTATACGATATTATAGAGGGTAGGATAGGATAGAGCATAGGATAGGGGATTGGATAGGATAGGATAGATGATAGGCTAGGATAGAGGATAGGATAGAGGATAGGATAGAGGATAGAATAGAGGATAGGATAGAGGATAGGATAGAGGATAGGATAGGATAGAGGACAGGATAGGATAGAGGATAGGATAGGATAGAGGATTGGATAGGATACAGGAAAGGATAGGATTGAGGATGGATGATAGGATAGGATATAGGATAGGATAGTACAGAGGATAGGATAGGGGATTTGATAGGATAGAGGATAGGATAGGGGATTTGATAGGATAGAGGATAGTATAGGATAGAAGATAGGATAGGATAGAGGATAGGATAGGATAGAGAATCGGGTAGGATAGAGGATAGGATAGGATAGAGGATAGGATAAGTAAGAGGATAGGATAGGATAGAGGATAGTATAGACGAAAGGATAGGATTGATGATGGGATAGGATAGAGGATAGGATAGGATAGAGGATAGGATTGGATAGAGGATAGGATAGGATAGAGGATAGGATAGGATAGAGGATAGGATAGGATAGAGGATAGGATAGGATAGAGGATAGGATAGGATAGAGGATAGGATAGGATAGAGGATAGGATAGGATAGAGGATTGGATAGGATACAGGATAGGATAGGATAGAGGATAGGATAGGGGATTTAATACTATAGAGGATAGGATGGGGGATTTGATAGGATAGTTGATAGGATAGGATAGAAGATAGGATAGGATAGAGGATAGGATAGGATAGAGGATAGGATAGAATAGAGGATAGGATAGGATAGAGGATTGGATAGAGGATAGGATAGGATAGAGGATATTATAGGATAGAGGATATGATAGGGTAGAGGATACGCTAGGATAGAGGATTGGATAGGATAGATGATAGGATAGGGTAGAGGAATGGGATATGATACAGTATAGGATAGGATAGGGGATTTAATAGGATAGAGGATAGGATAGGATAGAAGATAGGATAGGATAGAGGATAGAGGATAGGATAGGATAGAGGATAGGATAGGATAGAGGATAGGATAGGATAGAGGATAGGATAGGATAGAGGATAGGATAGGATAGAGGATAGGATAGGATAGATGATAGGATAGACGATAGGATAGGATAGAGGATAGGATAGGATAGAGGATAGGATAGGATAGAGGATAGGATAAGTAAGAGGATAGGATAGGATGGAGGATAGGATAAGTAAGAGGATAGGATAGGATAGAGGATAGGATAAGTAGGAGGATAGGATAGGATAGAGGATAGTATAGGCGAAAGGATAGGATTGATGATGGGATAGGATAGAGGATAGGATAGGATAGAGGATAGGATTGTATAGAGGATAGGATAGGATAGAGGATAGGATAGGATAGAGGATAGGATAAGTAAGAGGATAGGATAGGATAGAGGATAGTATAGACGAAAGGATAGGATCGATGATGGGATAGGATAGAGGATAGGATAGGATAGAGGATAAGATTGGATAGAGGATAGGATAGGATAGAGGATAGGATAGGATAGAGGATAGGATAAGTAAGAGGATAGGATAGGATAGAGGATAGGATTGGATAGAGGATAGGATAGGATAGAGGATAGGATAGGATAGAGGATAGGATAAGTAAGAGGATAGGATAGAATAGAGGATAGGATAGGATAGAGGAAAGGATAGGATAGAGGATAGGATTGGATAGAGGATAAGATAGGATAGAGGATAGGATAAGATAGAGGACAGGATAGGATAGAGGATAGGATACGATAGAGGATAGGATAGGATAGAGTATAGGATACGATAGAGGATAGGATAGGATAGAGTATAGGATAGGATAGAGGATAGGATAGGATAGGATAGGATAGAGGATAGGATAGGATAGTTGATAGGATAGGATAGAGGATAGGATAGGATAGTTGATAGGATAGGATAGAGGATAGGATACGATAGAACATACGATATTATAGAAAAAAGGATACGATAGAGGATAGGATAGGATAGGATAGAGGATAGGATATGGGATTGCCTAGGATAGAGGATAGGATAGGATAGAGGATCGGATAGGATAGAGGATAGGATAGGATAGAGGATAGGATAAGTAAGAGGATACGATAGGATAGAGGATAGTATAGACGAAAGGATAGGATTGATGATGGGATAGGATAGAGGATAGGATAGGATAGAGGATAGGATTGGATAGAGGATAAGATAGGATAGAGGATAGGATGAAATAGAGGACAGGATAGGATACAGGATAGGATACGATTGAGGATAGGATAGGATAGAGTATAGGATACGATAGAGGATAGGATAGGATAGAGTATAGGATAGAGGATAGGATAGAGGATATGATAGGATAGTTGATAGGATAGTTGATAGGATAGGATAGTTGATTTGATAGGATAGAGGATAGGATAGGATAGTTGATAGGATAGGATAGAGGATAGGATACGATAGAACATACGATATTATAGAAAAATGGATACGATAGAGGATAGGATAGGATAGAGGATAGGATATGGGAATGCCTAGGATAGAGGATAGGATAGGATAGAGGATCGGATAGGATAGAGGATAGGATAGGATAGAGGATAGGATAAGTAAGAGGATAGGTTAGGATAGAGGATAGGATAAGTAAGAGGATAGGTTAGGATAGAGGATAGTATAGACGAAAGGATAGGATTGATGATGGGATAGGATAGAGGATAGGATAGGATAGAGAATAGGATTGGATAGAGGATAGGATAGGATAGAGGATAGGATAGGATAGAGGATAGGATAGGATAGAGGATAGGATAGGATAGAGGATAGGATAGGATAGAGGATAGGATAGGATAGAGGATTGGATAGGATACAGGATAGGATAGGATAGAGGATAGGATAGGGGATTTAATACTATAGAGGATAGGATAGGGGATTTGATAGGATAGTTGATAGGATAGGATAGAAGATAGGATAGGATAGAGGATAGGATAGGATAGAGGATAGGATAGAATAGAGGATAGGATAGGATAGAGGATTGGATAGAGGATAGGATAGGATAGAGGATATTATAGGATAGAGGATATGATAGGGTAGAGGATACGCTAGGATAGAGGATTGGATAGGATAGATGATAGGATAGGGTAGAGGAATGGGATATGATACAGGATAGGATAGGATAGGGGATTTAATAGGATAGAGGATAGGATAGGATAGAAGATATGATAGGGTAGAGGATACGCTAGGATAGAGGATTGGATAGGATAGATGATAGGATAGGGTAGAGGAATGGGATATGATACAGGATAGGATAGGATAGGGGATTTAATAGGATAGAGGATAGGATAGGATAGAAGATAGGATAGGATAGAGGATAGAGGATAGGATAGGATAGAGGATAGGATAGGATAGAGGATAGGATAGGATAGATGATAGGATAGACGATAGGATAGGATACAGGATAGGATAGGATAGAGGATAGGATAGGATAGAGGATAGGATAAGTAAGAGGATAGGATAGGATAGAGGATAGTATAGGCGAAAGGATAGGAATGATGATGGGATAGGATAGAGGATAGGATAGGATAGAGGATAGGATTGTATAGAGGATAGGATAGGATAGAGGATAGGATAGGATAGAGGATAGGATAAGTAAGAGGATAGGATAGGATAGAGGATAGTATAGACGAAAGGATAGGATTGATGATGGGATAGGATAGAGGATAGGATAGGATAGAGGATAGGATAGGATAGAGGATAGGATAGGATAGAGGATAGGATAGGATAGAGGATAGGATAAGTAAGAGGATAGGATAGGATAGAGGATAGGATTGGATAGAGGATAGGATAGGATAGAGGATAGGATAGGATAGAGGATAGGATAAGTAAGAGGATAGGATAGAATAGAGGATAGGATAGGATAGAGGAAAGGATAGGATAGAGGATAGGATTGGATAGAGGATAAGATAGGATAGAGGATAGGATAAGATAGAGGACAGGATAGGATAGAGGATAGGATACGATAGAGGATAGGATAGGATAGAGTATAGGATACGATAGACGATAGGATAGGATAGAGTATAGGATAGGATAGAGGATAGGATAGGATAGAGGATAGGATAGGATAGAGGATTGGATAGAGGATAGGATAGGATAGAGGATATTATAGGATAGAGGATATGATAGGGTAGAGGATACGCTAGGATAGAGGATTGGATAGGATAGATGATAGGATAGGGTAGAGGAATGGGATATGATACAGGATAGGATAGGATAGGGGATTTAATAGGATAGAGGATAGGATAGGATAGAAGATAGGATAGGATAGAGGATAGAGGATAGGATAGGATAGAGGATAGGATAGGATAGAGGATAGGATAGGATTGATGATAGGATAGACGATAGGATAGGATAGAGGATAGGATAGGATAGAGGATAGGATAGGATAGAGGATAGGATAAGTAAGAGGATAGGATAGGATAGAGGATAGTATAGGCGAAAGGATAGGATTGAAGATGGGATAGGATAGAGGATAGGATAGGATAGAGGATAGGATTGTATAGAGGATAGGATAGGATAGAGGATAGGATAGGATAGAGGATAGGATAAGTAAGAGGATAGGATAGGATAGAGGATAGTATAGACGAAAGGATAGGATTGATGATGGGATAGGATAGAGGATAGAATAGGATAGAGGATAGGATAGGATAGAGGATAGGATAGGATAGAGAATAGGATAGGATAGAGGATAGGGTAAGTAAGAGGATAGGATAGGATAGAGGATAGGATTGGATAGAGGATAGGATAGGATAGAGGATAGGATAGGATAGAGGATAGGATAAGTAAGAGGATAGGATAGAATAGAGGATAGGATAGGATAGAGGAAAGGATAGGATAGAGGATAGGATTGGATAGAGGATAAGATAGGATAGAGGATAGGATAAGATAGAGGACAGGATAGGATAGAGGATAGGATACGATAGAGGATAGGATAGGATAGAGTATAGGATACGATAGAGGATAGGATTGGATAGAGGATAGGATAGGATAGAGGATAGGATAGGATAGAGGATAGGATAAGTAAGAGGATAGGATAGGATAGAGGATAGTATAGGCGAAAGGATAGGATTGATGATGGGATAGGATAGAGGATAGGATAGGATAGAGGATAGGATTGGATAGAGGATAGGATAGGATAGAGGATAGGATAGGATAGAGGATAGGATAAGTAAGAGGATAGGATAGGATAGAGGATAGTATAGACGAAAGGATAAGATTGATGATGGGATAGGATAGAAGATAGGATAGGATAGAGGATAGGATTGGATAGAGGATAGGATAGGATAGAGGATAGGATAGGATAGAGGATAGGATAAGTAAGAGGATAGGATAGGATAGAGGATAGGATTGGATAGAGGATAGGATAGGATAGAGGATAGGATAGGATAGAGGATAGGATAAGTAAGAGGATAGGATAGAATAGAGGATAGGATAGGATAGAGGAAAGGATAGGATAGAGGATAGGATTGGATAGAGGATAAGATAGGATAGAGGATAGGATAAGATAGAGGACAGGATAGGATAGAGGATAGGATACGATAGAGGATAGGATAGGATAGAGTATAGGATACGATAGAGGATAGGATAGGATAGAGTATAGGATAGGATAGACGATAGGATAGGATAGGATAGGATAGAGGATAGGATAGGATAATGGATAGGATAAGTAAGAGGATAGGATAGGATACAGGATAGTATAGGCAAAAGGATAGGATTGATGATGGGATAGGATAGAGGATAGGATAGGATAGAGGATAGGATTGTATAGAGGATAGGATAGGATAGAGGATAGGATAGGATAGTGGATAGGATAGGATAGAGGATAGGATAGGATAGATGATAGGACAGGATAGAGGATAGAATAGAGGATAGGATAGGATAGACGATAGGATAGGATAGAGGATAGGATAGGGTAGAGGATAGGATAGGATAGAGGATTGGATAGGATACAGGGTAGGATAGGATAGAGGATAGGATAGGATAGAGGATAGGATAGGATAGTGGATAGGATAGGATAGAAGATAGGATAGGATAGAGTATAGGATAGGATAGAGGATAGGATAGACGATAGGATAGGATAGAGGATAGGATAGGATAGAAGATAGGATAGGATAGAGGACAGGATACGGGATTTGATAGGATAGAGTATAGGATAGGATAGAAGATAGGATAGGATAGGGAATAGGACAGGATAGAGCATAGGATAGTAAAGAGGATAGGATAGGATAGAGGATAGGATAGGATAGAGGATAGGATAGGATGGAGGATAGGATAGTGGATAGGATATAGGATAGGATAGAGGATTGGATAGGATAGAGGATAGATGATAGGATAGTGGATTTGATAGGATAGAGGATAGGATAGGATAGAGGATAGGATAGGATAGAGGATAGGATAGGATAGAGGACAGGATAGGATAGAGGATAGGATAGGATAGAGGATAGGATAGGATAGAGGATAGGATAGGATAGAGGATAGGATAGGATAGAGGATAGGATTGGATAGAGGATAAGATAGGACAGAGGATAGGATACGATACAGGATAGGATAGGATAGAGTATAGGATACGATAGAAGATAGGATAGGATAGAGTATAGGATAGGATAGAGGATAGGATAGGATAGGATAGGATAGAGGATAGGATAGGATAGAGGATAGGATAAGTAAGAGGATAGGATAGGATAGAGGATAGGATAAGTAAGAGGATAGGATAGGATAGAGGATAGTATAGGCGAAAGGATAGGATTGATGATGGGATAGGATAGAGGATAGGATAGGATAGAGGATAGGATTGTATAGAGGATAGGATAGGATAGAGGATAGGATAGGATAGAGGATAGGATAAGTAAGAGGATAGGATAGAATAGAGGATAGGATAGGATAGAGGAAAGGATAGGATAGAGGATAGGATTGGATAGAGGATCAGATAGGATAGAGGATAGGACAAGATAGAGGACAGGATAGGATAGAGGATAGGATAGGATAGAGGATAGGATAAGTAAGAGGATAGGATAGAATAGAGGATAGGATAGGATAGAGGATAGGATAGGATAGAGGATAGGATAAGTAAGAGGATAGGATAGAATAGAGGATAGGATAGGATAGAGGAAAGGATAGGATAGAGGATAGGATTGGATAGAGGATAAGATAGGATAGAGGATAGGATAAGATAGAGGACAGGATAGGATAGAGGATAGGATACGATAGAGGATAGGATAGGATAGAGTATAGGATACGATAGAGGATAGGATAGGATAGAGTATAGGATAGGATAGAGGATAGGATAGGATAGAGGATAGGATAGGATAGAGGATTGGATAGAGGATAGGATAGGATAGAGGATATTATAGGATAGAGGATATGATAGGGTAGAGGATACGCTAGGATAGAGGATTGGATAGGATAGATGATAGGATAGGGTAGAGGAATGGGATATGATACAGGATAGGATAGGATAGGGGATTTAATAGGATAGAGGATAGGATAGGATAGAAGATAGGATAGGATAGAGGATAGAGGATAGGATAGGATAGAGGATAGGATAGGATAGAGGATAGGATAGGATTGATGATAGGATAGACGATAGGATAGGATAGAGGATAGGATAGGATAGAGGATAGGATAGGATAGAGGATAGGATAAGTAAGAGGATAGGATAGGATAGAGGATAGTATAGGCGAAAGGATAGGATTGAAGATGGGATAGGATAGAGGATAGGATAGGATAGAGGATAGGATTGTATAGAGGATAGGATAGGATAGAGGATAGGATAGGATAGAGGATAGGATAAGTAAGAGGATAGGATAGGATAGAGGATAGTATAGACGAAAGGATAGGATTGATGATGGGATAGGATAGAGGATAGAATAGGATAGAGGATAGGATAGGATAGAGGATAGGATAGGATAGAGAATAGGATAGGATAGAGGATAGGGTAAGTAAGAGGATAGGATAGGATAGAGGATAGGATTGGATAGAGGATAGGATAGGATAGAGGATAGGATAGGATAGAGGATAGGATAAGTAAGAGGATAGGATAGAATAGAGGATAGGATAGGATAGAGGAAAGGATAGGATAGAGGATAGGATTGGATAGAGGATAAGATAGGATAGAGGATAGGATAAGATAGAGGACAGGATAGGATAGAGGATAGGATACGATAGAGGATAGGATAGGATAGAGTATAGGATACGATAGAGGATAGGATTGGATAGAGGATAGGATAGGATAGAGGATAGGATAGGATAGAGGATAGGATAAGTAAGAGGATAGGATAGGATAGAGGATAGTATAGGCGAAAGGATAGGATTGATGATGGGATAGGATAGAGGATAGGATAGGATAGAGGATAGGATTGGATAGAGGATAGGATAGGATAGAGGATAGGATAGGATAGAGGATAGGATAAGTAAGAGGATAGGATAGGATAGAGGATAGTATAGACGAAAGGATAAGATTGATGATGGGATAGGATAGAAGATAGGATAGGATAGAGGATAGGATTGGATAGAGGATAGGATAGGATAGAGGATAGGATAGGATAGAGGATAGGATAAGTAAGAGGATAGGATAGGATAGAGGATAGGATTGGATAGAGGATAGGATAGGATAGAGGATAGGATAGGATAGAGGATAGGATAAGTAAGAGGATAGGATAGAATAGAGGATAGGATAGGATAGAGGAAAGGATAGGATAGAGGATAGGATTGGATAGAGGATAAGATAGGATAGAGGATAGGATAAGATAGAGGACAGGATAGGATAGAGGATAGGATACGATAGAGGATAGGATAGGATAGAGTATAGGATACGATAGAGGATAGGATAGGATAGAGTATAGGATAGGATAGAGGATAGGATAGGATAGGATAGGATAGAGGATAGGATAGGATAATGGATAGGATAAGTAAGAGGATAGGATAGGATACAGGATAGTATAGGCGAAAGGATAGGATTGATGATGGGATAGGATAGAGGATAGGATAGGATAGAGGATAGGATTGTATAGAGGATAGGATAGGATAGAGGATAGGATAGGATAGTGGATAGGATAGGATAGAGGATAGGATAGGATAGATGATAGGACAGGATAGAGGATAGAATAGAGGATAGGATAGGATAGACGATAGGATAGGATAGAGGATAGGATAGGGTAGAGGATAGGATAGGATAGAGGATTGGATAGGATACAGGGTAGGATAGGATAGAGGATAGGATAGGATAGAGGATAGGATAGGATAGTGGATAGGATAGGATAGAAGATAGGATAGGATAGAGTATAGGATAGGATAGAGGATAGGATAGACGATAGGATAGGATAGAGGATAGGATAGGATAGAAGATAGGATAGGATAGAGGACAGGATACGGGATTTGATAGGATAGAGTATAGGATAGGATAGAAGATAGGATAGGATAGGGAATAGGACAGGATAGAGCATAGGATAGTAAAGAGGATAGGATAGGATAGAGGATAGGATAGGATAGAGGATAGGATAGGATGGAGGATAGGATAGTGGATAGGATATAGGATAGGATAGAGGATTGGATAGGATAGAGGATAGATGATAGGATAGTGGATTTGATAGGATAGAGGATAGGATAGGATAGAGGATAGGATAGGATAGAGGATAGGATAGGATAGAGGACAGGATAGGATAGAGGATAGGATAGGATAGAGGATAGGATAGGATAGAGGATAGGATAGGATAGAGGATAGGATAGGATAGAGGATAGGATTGGATAGAGGATAAGATAGGACAGAGGATAGGATACGATACAGGATAGGATAGGATAGAGTATAGGATACGATAGAAGATAGGATAGGATAGAGTATAGGATAGGATAGAGGATAGGATAGGATAGGATAGGATAGAGGATAGGATAGGATAGAGGATAGGATAAGTAAGAGGATAGGATAGGATAGAGGATAGGATAAGTAAGAGGATAGGATAGGATAGAGGATAGTATAGGCGAAAGGATAGGATTGATGATGGGATAGGATAGAGGATAGGATAGGATAGAGGATAGGATTGTATAGAGGATAGGATAGGATAGAGGATAGGATAGGATAGAGGATAGGATAAGTAAGAGGATAGGATAGAATAGAGGATAGGATAGGATAGAGGAAAGGATAGGATAGAGGATAGGATTGGATAGAGGATCAGATAGGATAGAGGATAGGACAAGATAGAGGACAGGATAGGATAGAGGATAGGATAGGATAGAGGATAGGATAAGTAAGAGGATAGGATAGAATAGAGGATAGGATAGGATAGAGGATCGGATAGGATAGAGGATAGGATAGGATAGAGGATAGGATAAGTAAGAGGATAGGATAGGATAGAGGATAGTATAGACGAAAGGATAGGATTGATGATGGGATAGGATAGAGGATAGGATAGGATAGAGGATAGGATTGGATAGAGGATAAGATAGGATAGAGGATAGGATAAGATAGAGGACAGGATAGGATACAGGATAGGATACGATAGAGGATAGGATAGGATAGAGTATAGGATACGATAGAGGATAGGATAGGATAGAGTATAGGATAGGATAGAGGATAGGATAGGATAGGATAGGATAGAGGATAGGATAGGATAGTTGATAGGATAGTTGTTAGGATAGGATAGAGGATAGGATAGGATAGTTGATAGGATAGGATAGAGGATAGGATAGGATAGTTGATAGGATAGGATAGAGGATAGGATACGATAGAACATACGATATTATAGAAAAATGGATACGATGGAGGATAGGATAGGATAGAGGATAGGATATGGGATTGCCTAGGATAGAGGATAGGATAGGATAGAGGATCGGATAGGATAGAGGATAGGATAGGATAGAGGATAGGATAAGTAAGAGGATAGGATAGGATAGAGGATAGTATAGACGAAAGGATAGGATTGATGATGGGATAGGATAGAGGATAGGATAGGATAGAGGATAGGATAGGATAGAGGATAGGATAGGATAGAGGATTGGATAGGATACAGGATAGGATAGGATAGAGGATAGGATAGGGGATTTAATACTATAGAGGATAGGATGGGGGATTTGATAGGATAGTTGATAGGATAGGATAGAAGATAGGATAGGATAGAGGATAGGATAGGATAGAGGATAGGATAGGATAGAGGATAGGATAAGTAAGAGGATAGGATAGGATAGAGGATAGGATTGGATAGAGGATAGGATAGGATAGAGGATAGGATAGGATAGAGGATAGGATAAGTAAGAGGATAGGATAGGATAGAGGATAGTATAGGCGAAAGGATAGGATTGATGATGGGATAGGATAGAGGATAGGATAGGATAGAGGATAGGATTGGATAGAGGATAGGATAGGATAGAGGATAGGATAGGATAGAGGATAGGATAAGTAAGAGGATAGGATAGGATAGAGGATAGTATAGACGAAAGGATAAGATTGATGATGGGATAGGATAGAAGATAGGATAGGATAGAGGATAGGATTGGATAGAGGATAGGATAGGATAGAGGATAGGATAGGATAGAGGATAGGATAAGTAAGAGGATAGGATAGGATAGAGGATAGGATTGGATAGAGGATAGGATAGGATAGAGGATAGGATGGGATAGAGGATAGGATAAGTAAGAGGATAGGATAGAATAGAGGATGGGATAGGATAGAGGAAAGGATAGGATAGAGGATAGGATTGGATAGAGTATAGGATAGGATAGAGGATAGGATAGGATAGGATAGGATAGGATAGAGGATAGGATAGGATAGTTGATAGGATAGGATAGAGGATAGAATACGATAGAACATACGATATTATAGAAAAAAGGATACGATAGAGGATAGGATAGGATAGGATAGAGGATAGGATATGGGATTGCCTAGGATAGAGGATAGGATAGGATAGAGGATCGGATAGGATAGAGGATAGGATAGGATAGAGGATAGGATAAGTAAGAGGATAGGATAGGATAGAGGATAGTATAGACGAAAGGATAGGATTGATGATGGGATAGGATAGAGGATAGGATAGGATAGAGGATAGGATTAGATAGAGGATAAGATAGGATAGAGGATAGGATAAGATAGAGGACAGGATAGGATACAGGATAGGATACGATAGAGGATAGGATAGGATAGAGTATAGGATACGATAGAGGATAGGATAGGATAGAGTATAGGACAGGATAGAGGATAGGATAGGATAGGATAGGATAGAGGATAGGATAGGATAGTTGATAGGATAGTTGATAGGATTGGATAGAGGATAGGATAGGATAGTTGATAGGATAGGATAGAGGATAGGATACGATAGAACATACGATATTATAGAAAAATGGATACGATAGAGGATAGGATAGGATAGAGGATAGGATATGGGATTGCCTAGGATAGAGGATAGGATAGGATAGAGGATCGGATAGGATAGAGGATAGGATAGGATAGAGGATAGGATAAGTAAGAGGATAGGATAGGATAGAGGATAGTATAGACGAAAGGATAGGATTGATGATGGGATAGGATAGAGGATAGGATAGGATAGAGGATAGGATTGGATAGAGGATAGGATAGGATAGAGGATAGGATAGGATAGAGGATAGGATAGGATAGAGGATAGGATAGGATAGAGGATAGGATAGGATAGAGGATAGGATAGGATAGAGGATTGGATAGGATAGATGATAGGATAGGGTAGAGGAATGGGATATGATACAGGATAGGATAGGATAGGGGATTTAATAGGATAGAGGATAGGATAGGATAGAAGATAGGATAGGATAGAGGATAGAGGATAGGATAGGATAGAGGATAGGATAGGATAGAGGATAGGATAGGATAGATGATAGGATAGACGATAGGATAGGATAGAGGATAGGATAGAGGATAGGATAGGATAGAGGATAGGATAAGTAAGAGGATAGGATAGGATAGAGGATAGTATAGACGAAAGGATAGGATTGATGATGGGATAGGATAGAGGATAGGATAGGATAGAGGATAGGATAGGATAGAGGATAGGATAAGTAAGAGGATAGGATAGAATAGATGATAGGATAGGATAGAGGAAAGGATAGGATAGAGGATAGGATTGGATAGAGGATAAGATAGGATAGAGGATAGGATAAGATAGAGGACAGGATAGGATAGAGGATAGGATACGATAGAGGATAGGATAGGATAGAGTATAGGATACGATAGAGGATAGGATAGGATAGAGTATAGGAAAGGATAGAGGATAGGATTTGATAGAGGATAGGATAAGTAAGAGGATAGGATAGGATAGAGGATAGGATTGGATAGAGGATAGGATATGATAGAGGATAGGATAGGATAGAGGATAGGATAAGTAAGAGGATAGGATAGGATAGAGGATAGTATAGGCGAAAGGATAGGATTGATGATGGGATAGGATAGAGGATAGGATAGGATAGAGGATAGGATTGGATAGAGGATAGGATAGGATAGAGGATAGGATAGGATAGAGGATAGGATAAGTAAGAGGATAGGATAGGATAGAGGATAGTATAGACGAAAGGATAAGATTGATGATGGGATAGGATAGAAGATAGGATAGGATAGAGGATAGGATTGGATAGAGGATAGGATAGGATAGAGGATAGGATAGGATAGAGGATAGGATAAGTAAGAGGATAGGATAGGATAGAGGATAGGATTGGATAGAGGATAGGATAGGATAGAGGATAGGATAGGATAGAGGATAGGATAAGTAAGAGGATAGGATAGAATAGAGGATAGGATAGGATAGAGGAAAGGATAGGATAGAGGATAGGATTGGATAGAGGATAAGATAGGACAGAGGATAGGATAAGATAGAGGACAGGATAGGATAGAGGATAGGATAGGATAGAGGATAGGATAAGTAAGAGGATAGGATAGGATAGAGGATAGTATAGACGAAAGGATAGGATTGATGATGGGATAGGATAGAGGATAGGATAGGATAGAGGATAGGATAAGATAGAGGACAGGATAGGATACAGGATAGGATACGATAGAGGATAGGATAGGATAGAGTATAGGATACGATAGAGGATAGGATAGGATAGAGTATAGGATAGGATAGAGGATAGGATAGGATAGGATAGGATAGAGGATAGGATAGGATAGTTGATAGGATAGTTGATAGGATAGGATAGAGGATAGGATAGGATAGTTGATAGGATAGGATAGAGGATAGGATACGATAGAACATACGATATTATAGAAAAATGGATACGATGGAGGATAGGATAGGATAGAGTATAGGATAGGATAGAGGATAGGATAGGATAGGATAGGATAGAGGATAGGATAGGATAGTTGATAGGATAGTTGATAGGATAGGATAGAGGATAGGATAGGATAGTTGATAGGATAGGATAGAGGATAGGATACGATAGAACATACGATATTATAGAAAAATGGATACGATGGAGGATAGGATAGGATAGAGGATAGGATATGGGATTGCCTAGGATAGAGGATAGGATAGGATAGAGGATCGGATAGGATAGAGGATAGGATAGGATAGAGGATAGGATAAGTAAGAGGATAGGATAGGATAGAGGATAGTATAGACGAAAGGATAGGATTGATGATGGGATAGGATAGAGGATAGGATAGGATAGAGGATAGGATAGGATAGAGGATAGGATAGGATAGAGGATAGGATAGGATAGAGGATAGGATAAGTAAGAGGATAGGATAGGATAGAGGATAGTATAGACGAAAGGATAGGATTGATGATGGGATAGGATAGAGGATAGGATAGGATAGAGGATAGGATAAGTAAGAGGATAGGATAGGATAGAGGATAGTATAGGCGAAAGGACAGGATTGATGATGGGATAGGATAGAGGATAGGATAGGATAGAGGATAGGATTGTATAGAGGATAGGATAGGATAGAGGATAGGATAGGATAGAGGATAGGATAAGTAAGAGGATAGGATAGGATAGAGGATAGTATAGACGAAAGGATAGGATTGATGATGGGATAGGATAGAGGATAGAATAGGATAGAGGATAGGATAGGATAGAGGATAGGATAGGATAGAGAATAGGATAGGATAGAGGATAGGATAAGTAAGAGGATAGGATAGGATAGAGGATAGGATTGGATAGAGGATAGGATAGGATAGAGGATAGGATAGGATAGAGGATAGGATAGGATAGAGTATAGGATAGGATAGAGGATAGGATAGGATAGAGGATAGGATAGAGGATAGGATAGGATAGTTGATAGGATAGTTGATAGGATAGGATAGTTGATAGGATAGGATAGAGGATAGGATAGGATAGTTGATAGGATAGGATAGAGGATAGGATAGGATAGTTGATAGGATAGGATAGAGGATAGGATACGATAGAACATACGATATTATAGAAAAATGGATACGATAGAGGATAGGATAGGATAGAGGATAGGATATGGGAATGCCTAGGATAGAGGATAGGATAGGATAGAGGATCGGATAGGATAGAGGATAGGATAGGATAGAGGATAGGATAAGTAAGAGGATAGGATAGGATAGAGGATAGTATAGACGAAAGGATAGGAATGATGATGGGATAGGATAGAGGATAGGATAGGATAGAGGATAGGATTGGATAGAGGATAGGATAGGATAGAGGATAGGATAGGATAGAGGATAGGATAGGATAGAGGATAGGATAGGATAGAGGATAGGATAGGATAGAGGATAGGATAGGATAGAGGATTGGATAGGATACAGGATAGGATAGGATAGAGAATAGGATAGGGGATTTAATACTATAGAGGATAGGATAGGGGATTTGATAGGATAGTTGATAGGATAGGATAGAAGATAGGATAGGATAGAGGATAGGATAGGATAGAGGATAGTATAGGCGAAAGGATAGGATTGATGATGGGATAGGATAGAGGATAGGATAGGATAGAGGATAGGATTGTATAGAGGATAGGATAGGATAGAGGATAGGATAGGATAGAGGATAGGATAAGTAAGAGGATAGGATAGGATAGAGGATAGTATAGACGAAAGGATAGGATTGATGATGGGATAGGATAGAGGATAGGATAGTATAGAGGATAGGATAAGTAAGAGGATAGGATAGGATAGAGGATAGTATAGGCGAAAGGACAGGATTGATGATGGGATAGGATAGAGGATAGGATAGGATAGAGGATAGGATTGTATAGAGGATAGGATAGGATAGAGGATAGGATAGGATAGAGGATAGGATAAGTAAGAGGATAGGATAGGATAGAGGATAGTATAGACGAAAGGATAGGATTGATGATGGGATAGGATAGAGGATAGAATAGGATAGAGGATAGGATAGGATAGAGGATAGGATAGGATAGAGAATAGGATAGGATAGAGGATAGGATAAGTAAGAGGATAGGATAGGATAGAGGATAGGATTGGATAGAGGATAGGATAGGATATAGGATAGGATAGGATAGAGGATAGGATAGGATAGAGTATAGGATAGGATAGAGGATAGGATAGGATAGAGGATAGGATAGAGGATAGGATAGGATAGTTGATAGGATAGGATAGTTGATAGGATAGGATAGAGGATAGGATAGGATAGTTGATAGGATAGGATAGAGGATAGGATACGATAGAACATACGATATTATAGAAAAATGGATACGATAGAGGATAGGATAGGATAGAGGATAGGATATGGGAATGCCTAGGATAGAGGATAGGATAGGATAGAGGATCGGATAGGATAGAGGATAGGATAGGATAGAGGATAGGATAAGTAAGAGGATAGGATAGGATAGAGGATAGTATAGACGAAAGGATAGGATTGATGATGGGATAGGATAGAGGATAGGATAGGATAGAGGATAGGATTGGATAGAGGATAGGATAGGATAGAGGATAGGATAGGATAGAGGATAGGATAGGATAGAGGATAGGATAGGATAGAGGATAGGATAGGATAGAGGATAGGATAGGATAGAGGATAGGATAGGATAGAGGATTGGATAGGATACAGGATAGGATAGGATAGAGAATAGGATAGGGGATTTAATACTATAGAGGATAGGATAGGGGATTTGATAGGATAGTTGATAGGATAGGATAGAAGATAGGACAGGATAGAGGATAGGATAGGATAGAGGATAGTATAGGCGAAAGGATAGGATTGATGATGGGATAGGATAGAGGATAGGATAGGATAGAGGATAGGATTGTATAGAGGATAGGATAGGATAGAGGATAGGATAGGATAGAGGATAGGATAAGTAAGAGGATAGGATAGGATAGAGGATAGTATAGACGAAAGGATAGGATTGATGATGGGATAGGATACAGGATAGGATAGTATAGAGGATAGGATAAGTAAGAGGATAGGATAGGATAGAGGATAGTATAGGCGAAAGGACAGGATTGATGATGGGATAGGATAGAGGATAGGATAGGATAGAGGATAGGATTGTATAGAGGATAGGATAGGATAGAGGATAGGATAGGATAGAGGATAGGATAAGTAAGAGGATAGGATAGGATAGAGGATAGTATAGACGAAAGGATAGGATTGATGATGGGATAGGATAGAGGATAGAATAGGATAGAGGATAGGATAGGATAGAGGATAGGATAGGATAGAGAATAGGATAGGATAGAGGATAGGATAAGTAAGAGGATAGGATAGGATAGAGGATAGGATTGGATAGAGGATAGGATAGGATATAGGATAGGATAGGATAGAGGATAGGATAGGATAGAGTATAGGATAGGATAGAGGATAGGATAGGATAGAGGATAGGATAGAGGATAGGATAGGATAGTTGATAGGATAGTTGATAGGATAGGATAGTTGATAGGATAGGATAGAGGATAGGATAGGATAGTTGATAGGATAGGATAGAGGATAGGATACGATAGAACATACGATATTATAGAAAAATGGATACGATAGAGGATAGGATAGGATAGAGGATAGGATATGGGAATGCCTAGGATAGAGGATAGGATAGGATAGAGGATCGGATAGGATAGAGGATAGGATAGGATAGAGGATAGGATAAGTAAGAGGATAGGATAGGATAGAGGATAGTATAGACGAAAGGATAGGATTGATGATGGGATAGGATAGAGGATAGGATAGGATAGAGGATAGGATTGGATAGAGGATAGGATAGGATAGAGGATAGGATAGGATAGAGGATAGGATAGGATAGAGGATAGGATAGGATAGAGGATAGGATAGGATAGAGGATAGGATAGGATAGAGGATTGGATAGGATACAGGATAGGATAGGATAGAGAATAGGATAGGGGATTTAATACTATAGAGGATAGGATAGGGGATTTGATAGGATAGTTGATAGGATAGGATAGAAGATAGGACAGGATAGAGGATAGGATAGGATAGAGGATAGGATAGAATAGAGGATAGGATAGGATAGAGGATTGGATAGAGGATAGGATAGGATAGAGGATATTATAGGATAGAGGATATGATAGGGTAGAGGATACGCTAGGATAGAGGATTGGATAGGATAGATGATAGGATAGGGTAGAGGAATGGGATATGATACAGGATAGGATAGGATAGGGGATTTAATAGGATAGAGGATAGGATAGGATAGAAGATAGGATAGGATAGAGGATAGAGGATAGGATAGGATAGAGGATAGGATAGGATAGAGGATAGGATAGGATAGATGATAGGATAGACGATAGGATAGGATACAGGATAGGATAGGATAGGATAGAGGATAGGATAAGTAAGAGGATAGGATAGGATAGAGGATAGTATAGGCGAAAGGATAGGATTGATGATGGGATAGGATAGAGGATAGGATAGGATAGAGGATAGGATTGTATAGAGGATAGGATAGGATAGAGGATAGGATAGGATAGAGGATATGATAGAGGATAGGATAGGATAGTTGATAGGATAGTTGATAGGATAGGATAGTTGATAGGATAGGATAGAGGATAGGATAGGATAGTTGATAGGATAGGATAGAGGATAGGATACGATAGAACATACGATATTATAGAAAAATGGATACGATAGAGGATAGGATAGGATAGAGGATAGGATATGGGAATGCCTAGGATAGAGGATAGGATAGGATAGAGGATCGGATAGGATAGAGGATAGGATAGGATAGAGGATAGGATAAGTAAGAGGATAGGATAGGATAGAGGATAGTATAGACGAAAGGATAGGATTGATGATGGGATAGGATAGAGGATAGGATAGGATAGAGGATAGGATTGGATAGAGGATAGGATAGGATAGAGGATAGGATAGGATAGAGGATAGGATAGGATAGAGGATAGGATAGGATAGAGGATAGGATAGGATAGAGGATAGGATAGGATAGAGGATTGGATAGGATACAGGATAGGATAGGATAGAGAATAGGATAGGGGATTTAATACTATAGAGGATAGGATAGGATAGAAGATAGTATAGGATAGAGGATAGGATAGGATAGAGGATCGGATAGGATAGAGGATAGGATAGACGATAGGATAGGACAGAGGATAGGATAGGATAGAGGATAGGATAGAGGATAGGATAGAGGATAGGATAGAGGATAGGATAGAGGATAGGATAGAGGATAGGATAGAGGATAGGATATGATAGTGTATACGATATTATAGAGGGTAGGATAGGATAGAGCATAGGATAGGGGATTGGATAGGATAGGATAGAGGATAGGCTAGGTTAGAGGATAGGATAGAGGATAGGATAGAGGATAGGATAGAGGATAGGATAGAGGATAGGATAGGATAGAGGACAGGATAGGATAGAGGATAGGATAGGATAGAGGATTGGATAGGATACAGGAAAGGATAGGATTGAGGATGGATGATAGGATAGGATATAGGATAGGATAGTACAGAGGATAGGATAGGGGATTTGATAGGATAGAGGATCGGATAGGATAGAGGATAGGATAGGGGATTTGATAGGATAGAGGATAGTATAGGATAGAAGATAGGATAGGATAGAGGATAGGATAGGATAGAGGATCGGATAGGATAGAGGATAGGATAGACGATAGGATAGGACAGAGGATAGGATAGGATAGAGGATAGGATAGAGGATAGGATAGAGGATAGGATAGGATAGAGAATAGGATAGGATACATGATAGGATGGGATAGAGTATTGGATAGGATACAGGATATGATAGGATAGAGGATAGGATAGGGGATTTGATAGGATAGAGGATAGGATAGGATAGAGGATTGGATTGGATACAGGATAGGATAGGATAGAAGATAGGATAGGATAGAGGATAGGATAGGATAGAGGATAGGATAGGATAGAGGATAGGATAGGATAGAGGATAGGATAGACGATAGGATAGGATAGGATAGAGGATAGGATAGTGGAAAGGATAGAGGATAGGATAGAGGATTGGATAGGATAGAGGATAGATGATAGGATAGGATAGAGGATAGGATAGTGGATTTGATAGGATAGAGGATAGGATAGGATAGAGGATAGGATAGGATAGAGGATAGGATAGGATAGAGGATAGGATAGGATAGAGGATAGGATAGGATAGAGGATAGGATAGGATAGAGGATAGGATAGGATAGAGGATAGGATAGGATAGACGATAGGATAGACGATAGGATAGGATAGGATAGAGGATAGGATAGGATAGAGGACAGGTTAAGATAGAAGATTGGCTAGGATACAGGAAAGGATAGGATTGAGGATAGATGATAGGATAGGATAGACGATAGGATAGGATAGAGGATTGGATAGGATAGAGGATAGGATAGGATAGAGGATAGGATAGGATAGAGGATGGGATAGGATAGAGGATAGGATAGGATAGAGGATAGGATAGGATAGAGGATAGGATAGGATAGAGGATTGGATAGGATACAGGATAGGATAGGATAGAGGATAGGATAGGATAGAGGATAGGATAGGATAGAGGATTGGATAGGATACAGGATAGGATAGGATAGAGGATAGGATGGGGGATTTAATAGGATAGAGGATAGGATAGGGGATTTGATAGGATAGTTGATAGGATAGAATAGAGGATAGGATAGGATAGAGGATTGGATAGAGGATAGGATAGGATAGAGGATATTATAGGATAGAGGATATGATAGGGTAGAGGATAGGATAGGATAGATGATTGGATAGGATAGATGATAGGATAGGATAGAGGATTGGATAGGATACAGGATAGGATAGGATAGAGGATAGGATGGGGGATTTAATAGGATAGAGGATATGATAGGATAGAGGATAGGATAGAATAGAGGATAGGACAGGATAGAGGATTGGATAGAGGATAGGATAGGATAGAGGATATTATAGGATAGAGGATATGATAGGTTAGAGGATAGGCTAGGGTAGATGATAGGATAGGATAGATGATAGGATAGGATAGAGGAATGGGATAGGATACAGGATACGATAGGATAGAGGATAGGATAGGGGATTTAATAGGATAGAGGATAGGATAGGATAGAAGATAGGATAGGATAGAGGATAGGATAGGATAGAGGATAGGATAGGATAGAGGATAGGATAGGATAGAGGATAGGATAGGATAGAGGATAGGATAGGATAGAGGATAGGATAGGATAGATGATAGGACAGGATAGAGGATAGAATAGAGGATAGGATAGGATAGACGATAGGATAGGATAGAGGATAGGATAGGGTAGAGGATAGGATAGGATAGAGGATTCGATAGGATACAGGGTAGGATAGGATAGAGGATAGGATAGGATAGAGGATAGGATAGGATAGAGGATAGGATAGGATAGTGGATAGGATAGGATAGAAGATAGGATAGGATAGAGTATAGGATAGGATAGAGGATAGGATAGACGATAGGATAGGATAGAGGATAGGATAGGATAGAAGATAGGATAGGATAGAGGACAGGATACGGGATTTGATAGGATAGAGTATAGGATAGGATAGAAGATAGGATAGGATAGGGAATAGGACAGGATAGAGCATAGGATAGTAAAGAGGATAGGATAGGATAGAGGATAGGATAGGATAGAGGATAGGATAGTGGATATGATAGAGGATAGGATAGAGGATTAGATAGGATAGAGGATAGATGATAGGATAGTGGATTTGATAGGATAGAGGATAGGATAGGATAGGATAGAGGATAGGATAGGATAGAGGATAGGATAGGATAGAGGATAGGATAGGATAGAGGACAGGATAGGATAGAGGATAGGATAGGATAGAGGATAGGATAGGATAGAGGATAGGATAGGATAGAGGATAGGAAAGGGGATTTGATAGGATAGAGGATAGGATAGGATAGAAGATAGGATAGGATAGAGGATAGGATAGGATAGAGGATCGGATAGGATAGAGGATAGGATAGACGATAGGATAGGACAGAGGATAGGATAGGATAGAGGATAGGATAGAGGATAGGATAGAGGATAGGATAGAGGATAGGATAGAGGATAGGATAGAGGATAGGATAGAGGATAGGATAGAGGATAGGATATGATAGAGTATACGATATTATAGAGGGTAGGATAGGATAGAGCATAGGATAGGGGATTGGATAGGATAGGATAGAGGATAGGCTAGGTTAGAGGATAGGATAGAGGATAGGATAGAGGATAGGATAGAGGATAGGATAGAGGATAGGATAGGATAGAGGACAGGATAGGATAGAGGATAGGATAGGATAGAGGATTGGATAGGATACAGGAAAGGATAGGATTGAGGATGGATGATAGGATAGGATATAGGATAGGATAGTACAGAGGATAGGATAGGGGATTTGATAGGATAGAGGATCGGATAGGATAGAGGATAGGATAGGGGATTTGATAGGATAGAGGATAGTATAGGATAGAAGATAGGATAGGATAGAGGATAGGATAGGATAGAGGATCGGATAGGATACATGATAGGATAGGATAGAGGATTGGATAGGATACAGGATATGATAGGATAGAGGATAGGATAGGGGATTTGATAGGATAGAGGATAGGATAGGATAGAGGATTGGATTGGATACAGGATAGGATAGGATAGAAGATAGGATAGGATAGAGGATAGGATAGGATAGAGGATAGGATAGGATAGAGGATAGGATAGGA
This sequence comes from Halictus rubicundus, assembly GCF_050948215.1. NCBI lineage: Eukaryota > Metazoa > Arthropoda > Insecta > Hymenoptera > Halictidae > Halictus > Halictus rubicundus. The sequence goes on from NW_027488608.1 coordinate 964,077, forward strand.
TTGAGGATAGGATAGACGATAGGATAGGATAGGATAGAGGATAGGATAGTGGAAAGGATAGAGGATAGGATAGGATAGAGGATAGGATAGGATAGAGGATAGGATAGGATAGAGGATTGGATAGGATACAGGATAGGATAGGATAGAGGATAGGATGGGGGATTTAATAGGATAGAGGATAGGATAGGGGATTTGATAGGATAGTTGATAGGATAGAATAGAGGATAGGATAGGATAGAGGATTGGATAGAGGATAGGATAGGATAGAGGATATTATAGGATAGAGGATATGATAGGGTAGAGGATAGGATAGGATAGATGATTGGATAGGATAGATGATAGGATAGGATAGAGGATTGGATAGGATACAGGATAGGATAGGATAGAGGATAGGATGGGGGATTTAATAGGATAGAGGATATGATAGGATAGAGGATAGGATAGAATAGAGGATAGGATAGGATAGAGGATTGGATAGAGGATAGGATAGGATAGAGGATATTATAGGATAGAGGATACGATAGGTTAGAGGATAGGCTAGGGTAGATGATAGGATAGGATAGATGATAGGATAGGATAGAGGAATGGGATAGGAAACAGGATACGATAGGATAGAGGATAGGATAGGGGATTTAATAGGATAGAGGATAGGATAGGATAGAAGATAGGATAGGATAGAGGATAGGATAGGATAGAGGATAGGATAGGATAGAGGATAGGATAGGATAGAGGATAGGATAGGATAGAGGATAGGATAGGATAGAGGATGTGATAGACGATAGGATAGGATAGAGGATAGGTTAGGATAGAGAATAGGAACGTATAGATGATATTATAGGATAGAGGATAGGATATGATACAGTATACGATATTATAGAGGGTAGGATAGGATAGAGCATTGGATAGGGGATTGGATAGGATAGGATAGAGGATAGGCTAGGATAGAGGATAGGATAGGATAGAGGATAGGATAGGATAGATGATAGGACAGGATAGAGGATAGAATAGAGGATAGGATAGGATAGACGATAGGATAGGATAGAGGATAGGATAGGGTAGAGGATAGGATAGGATAGAGGATTGGATAGGATACAGGGTAGGATAGGATAGAGGATAGGATAGGATAGAGGATAGGATAGGATAGAGGATAGGATAGGATAGTGGATAGGATAGGATAGAAGATAGGATAGGATAGAGTATAGGATAGGATAGAGGATAGGATAGACGATATAATAGGATAGAGGATAGGATAGGATAGAAGATAGGATAGGATAGAGGACAGGATACGGGATTTGATAGGATAGAGTATAGGATAGGATAGAAGATAGGATAGGATAGGGAATAGGACAGGGTAGAGCATAGGATAGTAAAGAGGATAGGATAGGATAGAGGATAGGATAGGATAGAGGATAGGATAGGATAGAGGATAGGATAGTGGATATGATAGAGGATAGGATAGAGGATTGGATAGGATAGAGGATAGATGATAGGATAGTGGATTTGATAGGATAGAGGATAGGATAGGATAGGATAGAGGATAGGATAGGATAGAGGATAGGATAGGATAGAGGATAGGATAGGATAGAGGATAGGATAGGATAGAGGACAGGATAGGATAGAGGATAGGATAGGATAGAGGATAGGATAGGATAGAGGATAGGATAGGATAGAGGATAGGATAGGGGATTTGATAGGATAGAGGATAGGATAGGATAGAAGATAGGATAGGATAGAGGATAGGATAGGATAGAGGATCGGATAGGATAGAGGATAGGATAGACGATAGGATAGGACAGAGGATAGGATAGGATAGAGGATAGGATAGAGGATAGGATAGAGGATAGGATAGAGGATAGGATAGAGGATAGGATATGATAGAGTATACGATATTATAGAGGGTAGGATAGGATAGAGCATAGGATAGGGGATTGGATAGGATAGGATAGAGGATAGGCTAGGTTAGAGGATAGGATAGAGGATAGGATAGAGGATAGGATAGAGGATAGGATAGAGGATAGGATAGGATAGAGGACAGGATAGGATAGAGGATAGGATAGGATAGAGGATTGGATAGGATACAGGAAAGGATAGGATTGAGGATGGATGATAGGATAGGATATAGGATAGGATAGTACAGAGGATAGGATAGGGGATTTGATAGGATAGAGGATCGGATAGGATAGAGGATAGGATAGGGGATTTGATAGGATAGAGGATAGTATAGGATAGAAGATAGGATAGGATAGAGGATAGGATAGGATAGAGGATCGGATAGGATAGAGGATAGGATAGACGATAGGATAGGACAGAGGATAGGATAGGATAGAGGATAGGATAGAGGATAGGATAGAGGATAGGATAGGATAGAGAATAGGATAGGATACATGATAGGATAGGATAGAGGATTGGATAGGATACAGGATATGATAGGATAGAGGATAGGATAGGGGATTTGATAGGATAGAGGATAGGATAGGATAGAGGATTGGATTGGATACAGGATAGGATAGGATAGAAGATAGGATAGGATAGAGGATAGGATAGGATAGAGGATAGGATAGGATAGAGGATAGGATAGGATAGAGGATAGGATAGACGATAGGATAGGATAGGATAGAGGATAGGATAGTGGAAAGGATAGAGGATAGGATAGAGGATTGGATAGGATAGAGGATAGATGATAGGATAGGATAGAGGATAGGATAGTGGATTTGATAGGATAGAGGATAGGATAGGATAGGATAGAGGATAGGATAGGATAGAGGATAGGATAGGATAGAGGATAGGATAGGATAGAGGATAGGATAGGGGATTTGATAGGATAGAGGATTGGATAGGATAGAGGATTGGATAGGATACAGGAGAGGATAGGATAGAAGATAGGATAGGATAGAGGATAGGATAGGATAGAGGATAGGATAGGATAGAGGATAGGATAGGATAGAGGATAGGATAGGATAGGATAGAGGATTGGATAGGATACAGGATAGGATAGGATAGAGGATAGGATGGGGGATTTAATAGGATAGAGGATAGGATAGGGGATTTGATAGGATAGTTGATAGGATAGAATAGAGGATAGGATAGGATAGAGGATTGGATAGAGGATAGGATAGGATAGAGGATATTATAGGATAGAGGATATGATAGGGTAGAGGATAGGATAGGATAGATGATTGGATAGGATAGATGATAGGATAGGATAGAGGATTGGATAGGATACAGGATAGGATAGGATAGAGGATTGGATAGGATAGAGGATAGGATAGGATAGAGGATAGGATAGGATAGAGGATAGGATAGAGGATAGGATATGATAGAGTATACGATATTATAGAGGGTAGGATAGGATAGAGCATAGGATAGGGGATTGGATAGGATAGGATAGATGATAGGCTAGGATAGAGGATAGGATAGAGGATAGGATAGAGGATAGAATAGAGGATAGGATAGAGGATAGGATAGAGGATAGGATAGGATAGAGGACAGGATAGGATAGAGGATAGGATAGGATAGAGGATTGGATAGGATACAGGAAAGGATAGGATTGAGGATGGATGATAGGATAGGATATAGGATAGGATAGTACAGAGGATAGAATAGGGGATTTGATAGGATAGAGGATCGGATAGGATAGAGGATAGGATAGGGGATTTGATAGGATAGAGGATAGTATAGGATAGAAGATAGGATAGGATAGAGGATAGCATAGGATAGAGAATCGGGTAGGATAGAGGATAGGATAGACGATAGGATAGGACAGAGGATTGGATAGGATAGAGGATAGGATAGGATAGAGGATAGGATAGGATAGAGGATGGGATAGGATAGGGGATGGGATAGGATAGAGGATAGGATAGGATAGAGGATAGGATAGGATAGAGGATTGGATAGGATACAGGATAGGATAGGATAGAGGATAGGATAGGATAGGATAGAGGATTGGATAGGATACAGGATAGGATAGGATAGAGGATAGGATGGGGGATTTAATAGGATAGAGGATAGGATAGGGGATTTGATAGGATAGTTGATAGGATAGAATAGAGGATAGGATAGGATAGAGGATTGGATAGAGGATAGGATAGGATAGAGGATATTATAGGATAGAGGATATGATAGGGTAGAGGATAGGATAGGATAGATGATTGGATAGGATAGATGATAGGATAGGATAGAGGATTGGATAGGATACAGGATAGGATAGGATAGAGGATTGGATAGGATAGAGGATAGGATAGGATAGAGGATAGGATAGGATAGAGGATAGGATAGAGGATAGGATATGATAGAGTATACGATATTATAGAGGGTAGGATAGGATAGAGCATAGGATAGGGGATTGGATAGGATAGGATAGATGATAGGCTAGGATAGAGGATAGGATAGAGGATAGGATAGAGGATAGGATAGGATAGAGAATAGGATAGGATACATGATAGGATAGGATAGAGGATTGGATAGGATACAGGATATGATAGGATAGAGGATAGGATAGGGGATTTGATAGGATAGAGGATAGGATAGGATAGAGGATTGGATTGGATACAGGATAGGATAGGATAGAAGATAGGATAGGATAGAGGATAGGATAGGATAGAGGATAGGATAGGATAGAGGATAGGATAGGATAGAGGATAGGATAGGATAGAGGATAGGATAGGATAGAGGATAGGATAGGATAGAAGATAGGATAGGATAGAGGATAGGATAGGATAGAGGATAGGATAGGATAGAGGATAGGATAGGATAGAGGATAGGATAGGATAGACGATAGGATAGACGATAGGATAGAGGATAGGATATGATAGAGTATACGATATTATAGAGGGTAGGATAGGATAGAGCATAGGATAGGGGATTGGATAGGATAGGATAGATGATAGGCTAGGATAGAGGATAGGATAGAGGATAGGATAGAGGATAGAATAGAGGATAGGATAGAGGATAGGATAGAGGATAGGATAGGATAGAGGACAGGATAGGATAGAGGATAGGATAGGATAGAGGATTGGATAGGATACAGGAAAGGATAGGATTGAGGATGGATGATAGGATAGGATATAGGATAGGATAGTACAGAGGATAGAATAGGGGATTTGATAGGATAGAGGATCGGATAGGATAGAGGATAGGATAGGGGATTTGATAGGATAGAGGATAGTATAGGATAGAAGATAGGATAGGATAGAGGATAGCATAGGATAGAGAATCGGGTAGGATAGAGGATAGGATAGACGATAGGATAGGACAGAGGATTGGATAGGATAGAGGATAGGATAGGATAGAGGATAGGATAGGATAGAGGATAGGATAGTGGATATGATAGAGGATAGGATAGAGGATTGGATAGGATAGAGGATAGATGATAGGATAGTGGATTTGATAGGATAGAGGATAGGACAGGATAGGATAGAGGATAGGATAGGATAGAGGATAGGATAGGATAGAGGATAGGATAGGATAGAGGATAGGATAGGATAGAGGACAGGATAGGATAGAGGATAGGATAGGATAGAGGATAGGATAGGATAGAGGATAGGATAGGATAGAGGATAGGATAGGGGATTTGATAGGATAGAGGATAGGATAGGATAGAAGATAGGATAGGATAGAGGATAGGATAGGATAGAGGATAGGATAGGATAGAGGATCGGATAGGATAGAGGATAGGATAGACGATAGGATAGGACAGAGGATAGGATAGGATAGAGGATAGGATAGAGGATAGGATAGAGGATAGGATAGAGGATAGGATAGAGGATAGGATAGAGGATAGGATATGATAGAGTATACGATATTATAGAGGGTAGGATAGGATAGAGCATAGGATAGGGGATTGGATAGGATAGGATAGAGGATAGGCTAGGTTAGAGGATAGGATAGAGGATAGGATAGAGGATAGGATAGGATAGAGGACAGGATAGGATAGAGGATAGGATAGGATAGAGGACAGGATAGGATAGAGGATAGGATAGGATAGAGGATTGGATAGGATACAGGAAAGGATAGGATTGAGGATGTATGATAGGATAGGATATAGGATAGGATAGTACAGAGGATAGGATAGGGGATTTGATAGGATAGAGGATCGGATAGGATAGAGGATAGGATAGGGGATTTGATAGGATAGAGGATAGTATAGGATAGAAGATAGGATAGGATAGAGGATAGGATAGGATAGAGGATCGGATAGGATAGAGGATAGGATAGACGATAGGATAGGACAGAGGATAGGATAGGATAGAGGATAGGATTGAGGATAGGATAGAGGATAGGATAGGATAGAGGATAGGATAGGATAGAGGATAGGATAGGATAGAGGATAGGATAGGATAGAGGATAGGATAGGATAGAGGATAGGATAGGGGATTTGATAGGATAGAGGATAGGATAGGATAGAAGATAGGATAGGATAGAGGATAGGATAGGATAGAGGATCGGATAGGATAGAGGATAGGATAGACGATAGGATAGGACAGAGGATAGGATAGGATAGAGGATAGGATAGAGGATAGGATAGAGGATAGGATAGAGGATAGGATAGAGGATAGGATAGAGGATAGGATAGGATAGAGAATAGGATAGGATAGAGAATAGGATAGGATAGATGATAGGATAGGATAGAGGATTGGATAGGATAGAGGATAGGATAGGATAGAGGATAGGATAGGATAGAGGATAGGATATGATAGAGTATACGATATTATAGAGGGTAGGATAGGATAGAGCATAGGATAGGGGATTGGATAGGATAGGATAGATGATAGGCTAGGATAGAGGATAGGATAGAGGATAGGATAGAGGATAGAATAGAGGATAGGATAGAGGATAGGATAGAGGATAGGATAGGATAGAGGACAGGATAGGATAGAAGATAGGATAGGATAGAGGATTGGATAGGATACAGGAAAGGATAGGATTGAGGATGGATGATAGGATAGGATATAGGATAGGATAGTACAGAGGATAGGATAGGGGATTTGATAGGATAGAGGATCGGATAGGATAGAGGATAGGATAGGGGATTTGATAGGATAGAGGATAGTATAGGATAGAAGATAGGATAGGATAGAGGATAGCATAGGATAGAGAATCGGGTAGGATAGAGGATAGGATAGACGATAGGATAGGACAGAGGATTGGATAGGATAGAGGATAGGATAGGATAGAGGATAGGATAGGATAGAGGATAGGATAGAGGATAGGATATGATAGAGTATACGATATTATAGAGGGTAGGATAGGATAGAGCATAGGATAGGGGATTGGATAGGATAGGATAGATGATAGGCTAGGATAGAGGATAGGATAGAGGATAGGATAGAGGATAGAATAGAGGATAGGATAGAGGATAGGATAGAGGATAGGATAGGATAGAGGACAGGATAGGATAGAGGATAGGATAGGATAGAGGATTGGATAGGATACAGGAAAGGATAGGATTGAGGATGGATGATAGGATAGGATATAGGATAGGATAGTACAGAGGATAGGATAGGGGATTTGATAGGATAGAGGATCGGATAGGATAGAGGATAGGATAGGGGATTTGATAGGATAGAGGATAGTATAGGATAGAAGATAGGATAGGATAGAGGATAGGATAGGATAGAGAATCGGGTAGGATAGAGGATAGGATAGACGATAGGATAGGACAGAGGATAGGATAGGATAGAGGATAGGATAGAGGATAGGATAGAGGATAGGATAGAGGATAGGGTGGAGGATAGGATAGAGGATAGGATAGGATAGAGAATAGGATAGGATACATGATAGGATAGGATAGAGGATTGGATAGGATACAGGATATGATAGGATAGAGGATAGGATAGGGGATTTGATAGGATAGAGGATAGGATAGGATAGAGGATTGGATTGGATACAGGATAGGATAGGATAGAAGATAGGATAGGATAGAGGATAGGATAGGATACAGGATAGGATAGGATAGAGGATAGGATAGGATAGAGGATAGGATAGGATAGAGGATAGGATAGACGATAGGATAGGATAGAGGATAGGATAGGATAGAGGATAGGATAGGATAGAGGATAGGATAGGATAGAGGATAGGATAGGATAGAGGACAGGATAAGATAGAAGATTGGCTAGGATACAGGAAAGGATAGGATTGAGGATAGGATAGGATAGAGGATAGGATAGGATAGAGGATAGGATAGACGATAGGATAGGATAGAGGATAGGATAGGATAGAGGATAGGATAGGATAGGATAGAGGATAGGATAGGATAGAGGATAGGATAGGATAGAGGACAGGATAAGATAGAAGATTGGCTAGGATACAGGAAAGGATAGGATTGAGGATAGGTGATACGATAGGATAGAGGATAGGATAGTGGATTTGATAGGATAGAGGATAGGATAGGATAGGATAGAGGATAGGATAGGATAGAGGACAGGATAGGATAGAGGATAGGATAGGATAGAGGATAGGATAGGATAGGGAATAGGATAGGATAGAGCATAGGATAGGATAGAGGATAGGATAGGATAGAGGATAGGATAGGATAGAGGATAGGATAGGATAGAGGATAGGATAGTGGATAGGATAGAGGATAGGATAGAGGATTGGATAGGATAGTGGATAGATGATAGGATAGGTTAGAGGATAGGATAGTGGATTTGATAGGATAGAGGATAGGATAGGATAGGATAGAGGATAGGATAGGATAGAAGATAGGATAGGATAGAGGATAGGATAGGATAGAGAATCGGGTAGGATAGAGGATAGGATAGACGATAGGATAGGACAGAGGATAGGATAGGATAGAGGATAGGATAGAGGATAGGATAGAGGATAGCATAGAGGATAGGATAGAGGATAGGATAGAGGATAGGATAGAGGATAGGATAGGATAGAGAATAGGATAGGATACATGATAGGATAGGATAGAGGATTGGATATTATACAGGATATGATAGGATAGAGGATAGGATAGGGGATTTGATAGGATAGAGGATAGGATAGGATAGAGGATTGGATTGGATACAGGATAGGATAGGATAGAAGATAGGATAGGATAGAGGATAGGATAGGATACAGGATAGGATAGGATAGAGGATAGGATAGGATAGAGGATAGGATAGGATGGAGGATAGGATAGGATAGAGGCAAGGATAAGATAGAAGATTGGCTAGGATACAGGAAAGGATAGGATTGAGGATAGGTGATACGATAGGATAGAGGATAGGATAGTGGATTTGATAGGATAGAGGATAGGATAGGATAGGATAGAGGATAGGATAGGATAGAGGACAGGATAGGATAGAGGATAGGATAGGATAGAGGATAGGATAGGATAGGGAATAGGATAGGATAGAGCATAGGATAGGATAGAGGATAGGATAGGATAGAGGATAGGATAGGATAGAGGATAGGATAGGATAGAGGATAGGATAGGATAGAGGATAGGATAGTGGATAGGATAGAGGATAGGATAGAGGATTGGATAGGATAGTGGATAGATGATAGGATAGGTTAGAGGATAGGATAGTGGATTTGATAGGATAGAGGATAGGATAGGATAGGATAGAGGATAGGATAGGATAGAGGATAGGATAGGATAGAGGATAGGATAGGATAGAGGATAGGATAGGATAGAGGATAGAGGATAGGATAGGATAGGATAGAGGATAGGATAGGATAGAGGATAGGATAGGATAGAGGATAGGATAGGATAGAGGATAGGATAGGATAGAGGATAGGATAGACGATAGGATAGGATAGAGGATAGGATAGGATAGAGGATAGGATAGGATAGAGGATAGGATAGGATAGAGGATAGGATAGGATAGAGGACAGGATAAGATAGAAGATTGGCTAGGATACAGGAAAGGATAGGATTGAGGATAGGTGATACGATAGGATAGAGGATAGGATAGTGGATTTGATAGGATAGAGGATAGGATAGGATAGGATAGAGGATAGGATAGGATAGAGGACAGGATAGGATAGAGGATAGGATAGGATAGAGGATAGGATAGGATAGGGAATAGGATAGGATAGAGCATAGGATAGGATAGAGGATAGGATAGGATAGAGGATAGGATAGGATAGAGGATAGGATAGGATAGAGGATAGGATAGGATAGAGGATAGGATAGTGGATAGGATAGAGGATAGGATAGAGGATTGGATAGGATAGTGGATAGATGATAGGATAGGTTAGAGGATAGGATAGTGGATTTGATAGGATAGAGGATAGGATAGGATAGGATAGAGGATAGGATAGGATAGAGGATAGGATAGGATAGAGGATAGAGGATAGGATAGGATAGGATAGAGGATAGGATAGGATAGAGGATAGGATAGGATAGAGGATAGGATAGGATAGAGGATAGGATAGGATAGAGGATAGGATAGGATAGAGGATAGGATAGGATAGAGGATAGGATAGGATAGAGGATAGGATAGACGATAGGATAGGATAGAGGATAGGATAGGATAGAGGATAGGATAGGATAGAGGACAGGATAAGATAGAAGATTGGCTAGGATACAGGAAAGGATAGGATTGAGGATAGGTGATAGGATAGGATAGACGATAGGATAGGATAGAGGATTGGATAGGATAGAGGATAGAATATGATAGAGGATAGGATAGGATAGAAGATAGGATAGGATAGAGGATAGGATAGGATAGAGGATAGGATAGGATAGAGGATAGGATAGGATAGAGGATAGGATAGGATAGAGGATTGGATAGGTTACAGGATAGGATAGGATAGAGGATAGGATAGGATAGAGGATTGGATAGGATACAGGATAGGATAGGATAGAGGATAGGATAGGGGATTTAATAGGATAGAGGATAGGATAGGGGATTTGATAGGATAGGATAGAAGATAGGATAGGATAGAGGATAGGATAGGATAGAGGATAGGATAGAATAGAGGATAGGATAGGATAGAGGATAGATGATAGGATAGGATAGAGGATAGGATAGTGGATTTGATAGGATAGAGGATAGGATAGGATAGGATAGAGGATAGGATAGGATAGAGGACAGGATAGGATAGAGGATAGGATAGGATAGAGGATAGGATAGGATAGGGATAGGATAGGATAGAGCATAGGATAGGATAGAGGATAGGATAGGATAGAGGATAGGATAGGATAGAGGATAGGATAGGATAGAGGATAGGATAGTGGATAGGATAGAGGATAGGATAGAAGATTGGATAGGATAGTGGATAGATGATAGGATAGGTTAGAGGATAGGATAGTGGATTTGATAGGATAGAGAATAGGATAGGATAGGATAGAGGATAGGATAGGATAGAGGATAGGATAGGATAGAGGATAGAGGATAGGATAGGATAGGATAGAGGATAGGATAGGATAGAGGATAGGATAGGATAGAGGATGGGATAGACGATAGGATAGGATAGAGCATAGGTTAGGATAGAAGATAGGATAGGATAGAGGATAGGATAGGATAGAGGATCGGATAGGATAGAGGATAGGATAGACGATAGGATAGGACAGAGGATAGGATAGGATAGAGGATAGGATAGAGGATAGGATAGAGGATAGGATAGGATAGAGGATAGGATAGGATAGAGGATAGGATAGGATAGAGGATAGGATAGAGGATAGAGGATAGGATAGGATAGAGGATAGGATAGGATAGAGGATAGGATAGGATAGATGATAGGATAGACGATAGGATAGGATAGAGGATAGGATAGGATAGAGGATAGGATAGGATAGAGGATAGGATAAGTAAGAGGATAGGATAGGATAGAGGATAGTATAGGCGAAAGGATAGGATTGATGATGGGATAGGATAGAGGATAGGATAGGATAGAGGATAGGATTGTATAGAGGATAGGATAGGATAGAGGATAGGATAGGATAGAGGATAGGATAAGTAAGAGGATAGGATAGGATAGAGGATAGTATAGACGAAAGGATAGGATTGATGATGGGATAGGATAGAGGATAGAATAGGATAGAGGATAGGATAGGATAGAGGATAGGATAAGTAAGAGGATAGGATAGAATAGATGATAGGATAGGATAGAGGAAAGGATAGGATAGAGGATAGGATTGGATAGAGGATAAGATAGGATAGAGGATAGGATAAGATAGAGGACAGGATAGGATAGAGGATAGGATACGATAGAGGATAGGATAGGATAGAGTATAGGATACGATAGAGGATAGGATAGGATAGAGTATAGGAAAGGATAGAGGATAGGATAGGATAGAGGATAGGATAAGTAAGAGGATAGGATAGGATAGAGGATAGGATTGGATAGAGGATAGGATATGATAGAGGATAGGATAGGCTAGAGGATAGGATAAGTAAGAGGATAGGATAGGATAGAGGATAGTATAGGCGAAAGGATAGGATTGATGATGGGATAGGATAGAGGATAGGATAGGATAGAGGATAGGATTGGATAGAGGATAGGATAGGATAGAGGATAGGATAGGATAGAGGATAGGATAAGTAAGAGGATAGGATAGGATAGAGGATAGTATAGACGAAAGGATAAGATTGATGATGGGATATAATAGAAGATAGGATAGGATAGAGGATAGGATTGGATAGAGGATAGGATAGGATAGAGGATAGGATAGGATAGAGGATAGGATAAGTAAGAGGATAGGATAGGATAGAGGATAGGATTGGATAGAGGATAGGATAGGATAGAGGATAGGATAGGATAGAGGATAGGATAAGTAAGAGGATAGGATAGAATAGAGGATAGGATAGGATAGAGGAAAGGATAGGATAGAGGATAGGATTGGATAGAGGATAAGATAGGACAGAGGATAGGATAAGATAGAGGACAGGATAGGATAGAGGATAGGATACGATACAGGATAGGATAGGATAGAGTATAGGATACGATAGAGGATAGGATAGGATAGAGTATAGGATAGGATAGAGGATAGGATAGGATAGGATAGGATAGAGGATAGGATAGGATAGAGGATAGGATAAGTAAGAGGATAGGATAGGATAGAGGATAGTATAGGCGAAAGGATAGGATTGATGATGGGATAGGATAGAGGATAGGATAGGATAGAGGATAGGATTGTATAGAGGATAGGATAGGATAGAGGATAGGATAGGATAGAGGATAGGATAAGTAAGAGGATAGGATAGAATAGAGGATAGGATAGGATAGAGGAAAGGATAGGATAGAGGATGGGATTGGATAGAAGATAGGATAAGTAAGAGGATAGGATAGGATAGAGGATAGTATAGACGAAAGGATAGGATTGATGATGGGATAGGATAGAGGATAGGATAGGATAGAGGATAGGATTGGATAGAGGATAAGATAGGATAGAGGATAGGATAAGATAGAGGACAGGATAGGATACAGGATAGGATACGATAGAGGATAGGATAGGATAGAGTATAGGATACGATAGAGGATAGGATAGGATAGAGTATAGGATAGGATAGAGGATAGGATATTATAGGATAGGATAGAGGATAGGATAGGATAGTTGATAGGATAGTTGATAGGATAGGATAGAGGATAGGATAGGATAGTTGATAGGATAGGATAGAGGATAGGATACGATAGAACATACGATATTATAGAAAAATGGATACGATGGAGGATAGGATAGGATAGAGGGTAGGATATGGGATTGCCTAGGATAGAGGATAGGATAGGATAGAGGATCGGATAGGATAGAGGATAGGATAGGATAGAGGATAGGATAAGTAAGAGGATAGGATAGGATAGAGGATAGTATAGACGAAAGGATAGGATTGATGATGGGATAGGATAGAGGATAGGATAGGATAGAGGATAGGATTGGATAGAGGATAGGATAGGATAGAGGATAGGATAGGATAGAGGATAGGATAGGATAGAGGATAGGATAGGATAGAGGATAGGATAGGATAGAGGATAGGATAGGATAGAGGATTGGATAGGATACAGGATAGGATAGGATAGAGGATAGGATAGGGGATTTAATACTATAGAGGATAGGATGGGGGATTTGATAGGATAGTTGATAGGATAGGATAGAAGATAGGATAGGATAGAGGATAGGATAGGATAGAGGATAGGATAGAATAGAGGATAGGATAGGATAGAGGATTGGATAGAGGATAGGATAGGATAGAGGATATTATAGGATAGAGGATATGATAGGGTAGAGGATACGCTAGGATAGAGGATTGGATAGGATAGATGATAGGATAGGGTAGAGGAATGGGATATGATACAGGATAGGATAGGATAGGGGATTTAATAGGATAGAGGATAGGATAGGATAGAAGATAGGATAGGATAGAGGATAGAGGATAGGATAGGATAGAGGATAGGATAGGATAGAGGATAGGATAGGATAGAGGATAGGATAGGATAGAGGATAGGATAGGATAGAGGATAGGATAGGATAGAGGATAGGATAGGATAGAGGATAGGATAGGATAGAGGATAGGATAGGATAGAGGATAGGATAGGATAGATGATAGGATAGACGATAGGATAGGATAGAGGATAGGATAGGATAGAGGATAGGATAGGATAGAGGATAGGATAAGTAAGAGGATAGGATAGGATAGAGGATAGTATAGGCGAAAGGATAGGATTGATGATGGGATAGGATAGAGGATAGGATAGGATAGAGGATAGGATTGTATAGAGGATAGGATAGGATAGAGGATAGGATAGGATAGAGGATAGGATAAGTAAGAGGATAGGATAGGATAGAGGATAGTATAGACGAAAGGATAGGATTGATGATGGGATAGGATAGAGGATAGAATAGGATAGAGGATAGGATAGGATAGAGGATAGGATAAGTAAGAGGATAGGATAGAATAGATGATAGGATAGGATAGAGGAAAGGATAGGATAGAGGATAGGATTGGATAGAGGATAAGATAGGATAGAGGATAGGATAAGATAGAGGACAGGATAGGATAGAGGATAGGATACGATAGAGGATAGGATAGGATAGAGTATAGGATACGATAGAGGATAGGATAGGATAGAGTATAGGAAAGGATAGAGGATAGGATAGGATAGAGGATAGGATAAGTAAGAGGATAGGATAGGATAGAGGATAGGATTGGATAGAGGATAGGATATGATAGAGGATAGGATAGGCTAGAGGATAGGATAAGTAAGAGGATAGGATAGGATAGAGGATAGTATAGGCGAAAGGATAGGATTGATGATGGGATAGGATAGAGGATAGGATAGGATAGAGGATAGGATTGGATAGAGGATAGGATAGGATAGAGGATAGGATAGGATAGAGGATAGGATAAGTAAGAGGATAGGATAGGATAGAGGATAGTATAGACGAAAGGATAAGATTGATGATGGGATATAATAGAAGATAGGATAGGATAGAGGATAGGATTGGATAGAGGATAGGATAGGATAGAGGATAGGATAGGATAGAGGATAGGATAAGTAAGAGGATAGGATAGGATAGAGGATAGGATTGGATAGAGGATAGGATAGGATAGAGGATAGGATAGGATAGAGGATAGGATAAGTAAGAGGATAGGATAGAATAGAGGATAGGATAGGATAGAGGAAAGGATAGGATAGAGGATAGGATTGGATAGAGGATAAGATAGGACAGAGGATAGGATAAGATAGAGGACAGGATAGGATAGAGGATAGGATACGATACAGGATAGGATAGGATAGAGTATAGGATACGATAGAGGATAGGATAGGATAGAGTATAGGATAGGATAGAGGATAGGATAGGATAGGATAGGATAGAGGATAGGATAGGATAGAGGATAGGATAAGTAAGAGGATAGGATAGGATAGAGGATAGTATAGGCGAAAGGATAGGATTGATGATGGGATAGGATAGAGGATAGGATAGGATAGAGGATAGGATTGTATAGAGGATAGGATAGGATAGAGGATAGGATAGGATAGAGGATAGGATAAGTAAGAGGATAGGATAGAATAGAGGATAGGATAGGATAGAGGAAAGGATAGGATAGAGGATGGGATTGGATAGAAGATAGGATAAGTAAGAGGATAGGATAGGATAGAGGATAGTATAGACGAAAGGATAGGATTGATGATGGGATAGGATAGAGGATAGGATAGGATAGAGGATAGGATTGGATAGAGGATAAGATAGGATAGAGGATAGGATAAGATAGAGGACAGGATAGGATACAGGATAGGATACGATAGAGGATAGGATAGGATAGAGTATAGGATACGATAGAGGATAGGATAGGATAGAGTATAGGATAGGATAGAGGATAGGATATTATAGGATAGGATAGAGGATAGGATAGGATAGTTGATAGGATAGTTGATAGGATAGGATAGAGGATAGGATAGGATAGTTGATAGGATAGGATAGAGGATAGGATACGATAGAACATACGATATTATAGAAAAATGGATACGATGGAGGATAGGATAGGATAGAGGGTAGGATATGGGATTGCCTAGGATAGAGGATAGGATAGGATAGAGGATCGGATAGGATAGAGGATAGGATAGGATAGAGGATAGGATAAGTAAGAGGATAGGATAGGATAGAGGATAGTATAGACGAAAGGATAGGATTGATGATGGGATAGGATAGAGGATAGGATAGGATAGAGGATAGGATTGGATAGAGGATAGGATAGGATAGAGGATAGGATAGGATAGAGGATAGGATAGGATAGAGGATAGGATAGGATAGAGGATAGGATAGGATAGAGGATAGGATAGGATAGAGGATTGGATAGGATACAGGATAGGATAGGATAGAGGATAGGATAGGGGATTTAATACTATAGAGGATAGGATGGGGGATTTGATAGGATAGTTGATAGGATAGGATAGAAGATAGGATAGGATAGAGGATAGGATAGGATAGAGGATAGGATAGAATAGAGGATAGGATAGGATAGAGGATTGGATAGAGGATAGGATAGGATAGAGGATATTATAGGATAGAGGATATGATAGGGTAGAGGATACGCTAGGATAGAGGATTGGATAGGATAGATGATAGGATAGGGTAGAGGAATGGGATATGATACAGGATAGGATAGGATAGGGGATTTAATAGGATAGAGGATAGGATAGGATAGAAGATAGGATAGGATAGAGGATAGAGGATAGGATAGGATAGAGGATAGGATAGGATAGAGGATAGGATAGGATAGAGGATAGGATAGGATAGAGGATAGGATAGGATAGAGGATAGGATAGGATAGAGGATAGGATAGGATAGAGGATAGGATAGGATAGAGGATAGGATAGGATAGAGGATAGGATAGGATAGATGATAGGATAGACGATAGGATAGAGGATAGGATAGGATAGATGATAGGATAGACGATAGGATAGGATAGAGGATAGGATAGGATAGAGGATAGGATAGGATAGAGGATAGGATAAGTAAGAGGATAGGATAGGATAGAGGATAGTATAGGCGAAAGGATAGGATTGATGATGGGATAGGATAGAGGA
Source organism: Halictus rubicundus (assembly GCF_050948215.1). NCBI lineage: Eukaryota > Metazoa > Arthropoda > Insecta > Hymenoptera > Halictidae > Halictus > Halictus rubicundus. The sequence goes on from NW_027488608.1 coordinate 981,540, forward strand.
TAGGATAGGATAGAGGATAGGATTGTATAGAGGATAGGATAGGATAGAGGATAGGATAGGATAGAGGATAGGATAAGTAAGAGGATAGGATAGGATAGAGGATAGTATAGACGAAAGGATAGGATTGATGATGGGATAGGATAGAGGATAGAATAGGATAGAGGATAGGATAGGATAGAGGATAGGATAAGTAAGAGGATAGGATAGAATAGATGATAGGATAGGATAGAGGAAAGGATAGGATAGAGGATAGGATTGGATAGAGGATAAGATAGGATAGAGGATAGGATAAGATAGAGGACAGGATAGGATAGAGGATAGGATACGATAGAGGATAGGATAGGATAGAGTATAGGATACGATAGAGGATAGGATAGGATAGAGTATAGGAAAGGATAGAGGATAGGATAGGATAGAGGATAGGATAAGTAAGAGGATAGGATAGGATAGAGGATAGGATTGGATAGAGGATAGGATATGATAGAGGATAGGATAGGCTAGAGGATAGGATAAGTAAGAGGATAGGATAGGATAGAGGATAGTATAGGCGAAAGGATAGGATTGATGATGGGATAGGATAGAGGATAGGATAGGATAGAGGATAGGATTGGATAGAGGATAGGATAGGATAGAGGATAGGATAGGATAGAGGATAGGATAAGTAAGAGGATAGGATAGGATAGAGGATAGTATAGACGAAAGGATAAGATTGATGATGGGATATAATAGAAGATAGGATAGGATAGAGGATAGGATTGGATAGAGGATAGGATAGGATAGAGGATAGGATAGGATAGAGGATAGGATAAGTAAGAGGATAGGATAGGATAGAGGATAGGATTGGATAGAGGATAGGATAGGATAGAGGATAGGATAGGATAGAGGATAGGATAAGTAAGAGGATAGGATAGAATAGAGGATAGGATAGGATAGAGGAAAGGATAGGATAGAGGATAGGATTGGATAGAGGATAAGATAGGACAGAGGATAGGATAAGATAGAGGACAGGATAGGATAGAGGATAGGATACGATACAGGATAGGATAGGATAGAGTATAGGATACGATAGAGGATAGGATAGGATAGAGTATAGGATAGGATAGAGGATAGGATAGGATAGGATAGGATAGAGGATAGGATAGGATAGAGGATAGGATAAGTAAGAGGATAGGATAGGATAGAGGATAGTATAGGCGAAAGGATAGGATTGATGATGGGATAGGATAGAGGATAGGATAGGATAGAGGATAGGATTGTATAGAGGATACGATAGGATAGAGGATAGGATAGGATAGAGGATAGGATAAGTAAGAGGATAGGATAGAATAGAGGATAGGATAGGATAGAGGAAAGGATAGGATAGAGGATGGGATTGGATAGAAGATAGGATAAGTAAGAGGATAGGATAGGATAGAGGATAGTATAGACGAAAGGATAGGATTGATGATGGGATAGGATAGAGGATAGGATAGGATAGAGGATAGGATTGGATAGAGGATAAGATAGGATAGAGGATAGGATAAGATAGAGGACAGGATAGGATACAGGATAGGATACGATAGAGGATAGGATAGGATAGAGTATAGGATACGATAGAGGATAGGATAGGATAGAGTATAGGATAGGATAGAGGATAGGATATTATAGGATAGGATAGAGGATAGGATAGGATAGTTGATAGGATAGTTGATAGGATAGGATAGAGGATAGGATAGGATAGTTGATAGGATAGGATAGAGGATAGGATACGATAGAACATACGATATTATAGAAAAATGGATACGATGGAGGATAGGATAGGATAGAGGGTAGGATATGGGATTGCCTAGGATAGAGGATAGGATAGGATAAAGGATCGGATAGGATAGAGGATAGGATAGGATAGAGGATAGGATAAGTAAGAGGATAGGATAGGATAGAGGATAGTATAGACGAAAGGATAGGATTGATGATGGGATAGGATAGAGGATAGGATAGGATAGAGGATAGGATTGGATAGAGGATAGGATAGGATAGAGGATAGGATAGGATAGAGGATAGGATAGGATAGAGGATAGGATAGGATAGAGGATAGGATAGGATAGAGGATAGGATAGGATAGAGGATTGGATAGGATACAGGATAGGATAGGATAGAGGATAGGATAGGGGATTTAATACTATAGAGGATAGGATGGGGGATTTGATAGGATAGTTGATAGGATAGGATAGAAGATAGGATAGGATAGAGGATAGGATAGGATAGAGGATAGGATAGAATAGAGGATAGGATAGGATAGAGGATTGGATAGAGGATAGGATAGGATAGAGGATATTATAGGATAGAGGATATGATAGGGTAGAGGATACGCTAGGATAGAGGATTGGATAGGATAGATGATAGGATAGGGTAGAGGAATGGGATATGATACAGGATAGGATAGGATAGGGGATTTAATAGGATAGAGGATAGGATAGGATAGAAGATAGGATAGGATAGAGGATAGAGGATAGGATAGGATAGAGGATAGGATAGGATAGAGGATAGGATAGGATAGAGGATAGGATAGGATAGAGGATAGGATAGGATAGAGGATAGGATAGGATAGAGGATAGGATAGGATAGAGGATAGGATAGGATAGAGGATAGGATAGGATAGAGGATAGGATAGGATAGATGATAGGATAGACGATAGGATAGGATAGAGGATAGGATAGGATAGAGGATAGGATAGGATAGAGGATAGGATAAGTAAGAGGATAGGATAGGATGGAGGATAGGATAAGTAAGAGGATAGGATAGGATAGAGGATAGGATAAGTAAGAGGATAGGATAGGATAGAGGATAGTATAGGCGAAAGGATAGGATTGATGATGGGATAGGATAGAGGATAGGATAGGATAGAGGATAGGATTGTATAGAGGATAGGATAGGATAGAGGATAGGATAGGATAGAGGATAGGATAAGTAAGAGGATAGGATAGGATAGAGGATAGTATAGACGAAAGGATAGGATTGATGATGGGATAGGATAGAGGATAGGATAGGATAGAGGATAGGATTGGATAGAGGATAGGATAGGATAGAGGATAGGATAGGATAGAGGATAGGATAAGTAAGAGGATAGGATAGGATAGAGGATAGGATTGGATAGAGGATAGGATAGGATAGAGGATAGGATAGGATAGAGGATAGGATAAGTAGAGGATAGGATAGAATAGAGGATAGGATAGGATAGAGGAAAGGATAGGATAGAGGATAGGATTGGATAGAGGATAAGATAGGATAGAGGATAGGATAAGATAGAGGACAGGATAGGATAGAGGATAGGATACGATAGAGGATAGGATAGGATAGAGTATAGGATACGATAGAGGATAGGATAGGATAGAGTATAGGATAGGATAGAGGATAGGATAGGATAGGATAGGATAGAGGATAGGATAGGATAGTTGATAGGATAGGATAGAGGATAGGATAGGATAGTTGATAGGATAGGATAGAGGATAGGATACGATAGAACATACGATATTATAGAAAAAAGGATACGATAGAGGATAGGATAGGATAGGATAGAGGATAGGATATGGGATTGCCTAGGATAGAGGATAGGATAGGATAGTTGATAGGATAGGATAGAGGATAGGATACGATAGAACATACGATATTATAGAAAAATGGATACGATAGAGGATAGGATAGGATAGAGGATAGGATATGGGAATGCCTAGGATAGAGGATCGGATAGGATAGAGGATCGGATAGGATAGAGGATAGGATAGGATAGAGGATAGGATAAGTAAGAGGATAGGATAGGATAGAGGATAGTAGAGACGAAAGGATAGGATTGATGATGGGATAGGATAGAGGATAGGATAGGATAGAGGATAGGATTGGATAGAGGATAGGATAGGATAGAGGATAGGATAGGATAGAGGATAGGATAGGATAGAGGATAGGATAGGATAGAGGATAGGATAGGATAGAGGATAGGAGAGGATAGAGGATTGGATAGGATACAGGATAGGATAGGATAGAGGATAGGATAGGGGATTTAATACTACAGAGGATAGGATAGGGGATTTGATAGGATAGTTGATAGGATAGGATAGAAGATAGGATAGGATAGAGGATAGGATAGGATAGAGGATAGGATAGAATAGAGGATAGGATAGGATAGAGGATTGGATAGAGGATAGGATAGGATAGAGGATATTATAGGATAGAGGATATGATAGGGTAGAGGATACGCTAGGATAGAGGATTGGATAGGATAGATGATAGGATAGGGTAGAGGAATGGGATATGATACAGGATAGGATAGGATAGGGGATTTAATAGGATAGAGGATAGGATAGGATAGAAGATAGGATAGGATAGAGGATAGAGGATAGGATAGGATAGAGGATAGGATAGGATAGAGGATAGGATAGGATAGAGGATAGGATAGGATAGAGGATAGGATAGGATAGAGGATAGGATAGGATAGAGGATAGGATAGGATAGAGGATAGGATAGGATAGAGGATAGGATAGGATAGAGGATAGGATAGGATAGAGGATAGGATAGGATAGATGATAGGATAGACGATAGGATAGGATAGAGGATAGGATAGGATAGAGGATAGGATAGGATAGAGGATAGGATAAGTAAGAGGATAGGATAGGATGGAGGATAGGATAAGTAAGAGGATAGGATAGGATAGAGGATAGGATAAGTAAGAGGATAGGATAGGATAGAGGATAGTATAGACGAAAGGATAGGATTGATGATGGGATAGGATAGAGGATAGGATAGGATAGAGGATAGGATTGTATAGAGGATAGGATAGGATAGAGGATAGGATAGGATAGAGGATAGGATAAGTAAGAGGATAGGATAGGATAGAGGATAGGATTGGATAGAGGATAGGATAGGATAGAGGATAGGATAGGATAGAGGATAGGATAAGTAGAGGATAGGATAGAATAGAGGATAGGATAGGATAGAGGAAAGGATAGGATAGAGGATAGGATTGGATAGAGGATAAGATAGGATAGAGGATAGGATAAGATAGAGGACAGGATAGGATAGAGGATAGGATACGATAGAGGATAGGATAGGATAGAGTATAGGATACGATAGAGGATAGGATAGGATAGAGTATAGGATAGGATAGAGGATAGGATAGGATAGGATAGGATAGAGGATAGGATAGGATAGTTGATAGGATAGGATAGAGGATAGGATAGGATAGTTGATAGGATAGGATAGAGGATAGGATACGATAGAACATACGATATTATAGAAAAAAGGATACGATAGAGGATAGGATAGGATAGGATAGAGGATAGGATATGGGATTGCCTAGGATAGAGGATAGGATAGGATAGAGGATCGGATGGGATAGAGGATAGGATAGGATAGAGGATAGGATAGAGGATAGGATAGGATAGAGGATAGGATAAGTAAGAGGATACGATAGGATAGAGGATAGTATAGACGAAAGGATAGGATTGATGATGGGATAGGATAGAGGATAGGATAGGATAGAGGATAGGATTGGATAGAGGATAAGATAGGATAGAGGATAGGATAAAATAGAGGACAGGATAGGATACAGGATAGGATACGATTGAGGATAGGATAGGATAGAGTATAGGATACGATAGAGGATAGGATAGGATAGAGGATAGGATAGAGGATAGGATAGGATAGTTGATAGGATAGTTGATAGGATAGGATAGTTGATAGGATAGGATAGAGGATAGGATAGGATAGTTGATAGGATAGGATAGAGGATAGGATACGATAGAACATACGATATTATAGAAAAATGGATACGATAGAGGATAGGATAGGATAGAGGATAGGATATGGGAATGCCTAGGATAGAGGATAGGATAGGATAGAGGATCGGATAGGATAGAGGATAGGATAGGATAGAGGATAGGATAAGTAAGAGGATAGGATAGGATAGAAGATAGTAGAGACGAAAGGATAGGATTGATGATGGGATAGGATAGAGGATAGGATAGGATAGAGGATAGGATTGGATAGAGGATAGGATAGGATAGAGGATAGGATAGGATAGAGGATAGGATAGGATAGAGGATAGGATAGGATAGAGGATAGGATAGGATAGAGGATAGGAGAGGATAGAGGATTGGATAGGATACAGGATAGGATAGGATAGAGGATAGGATAGGGGATTTAATACTACAGAGGATAGGATAGGGGATTTGATAGGATAGTTGATAGGATAGGATAGAAGATAGGATAGGATAGAGGATAGGATAGGATAGAGGATAGGATAGAATAGAGGATAGGATAGGATAGAGGATTGGATAGAGGATAGGATAGGATAGAGGATATTATAGGATAGAGGATATGATAGGGTAGAGGATACGCTAGGATAGAGGATTGGATAGGATAGATGATAGGATAGGGTAGAGGAATGGGATATGATACAGGATAGGATAGGATAGGGGATTTAATAGGATAGAGGATAGGATAGGATAGAAGATATGATAGGGTAGAGGATACGCTAGGATAGAGGATTGGATAGGATAGATGATAGGATAGGGTAGAGGAATGGGATATGATACAGGATAGGATAGGATAGGGGATTTAATAGGATAGAGGATAGGATAGGATAGAAGATAGGATAGGATAGAGGATAGAGGATAGGATAGGATAGAGGATAGGATAGGATAGAGGATAGGATAGGATAGATGATAGGATAGACGATAGGATAGGATACAGGATAGGATAGGATAGAGGATAGGATAGGATAGAGGATAGGATAAGTAAGAGGATAGGATAGGATAGAGGATAGTATAGGCGAAAGGATAGGATTGATGATGGGATAGGATAGAGGATAGGATAGGATAGAGGATAGGATTGTATAGAGGATAGGATAGGATAGAGGATAGGATAGGATAGAGGATAGGATAAGTAAGAGGATAGGATAGGATAGAGGATAGTATAGACGAAAGGATAGGATTGATGATGGGATAGGATAGAGGATAGGATAGGATAGAGGATAGGATAGGATAGAGGATAGGATAGGATAGAGGATAGGATAGGATAGAGGATAGGATAAGTAAGAGGATAGGATAGGATAGAGGATAGGATTGGATAGAGGATAGGATAGGATAGAGGATAGGATAGGATAGAGGATAGGATAAGTAAGAGGATAGGATAGAATAGAGGATAGGATAGGATAGAGGAAAGGATAGGATAGAGGATAGGATTGGATAGAGGATAAGATAGGATAGAGGATAGGATAAGATAGAGGACAGGATAGGATAGAGGATAGGATACGATAGAGGATAGGATAGGATAGAGTATAGGATACGATAGAGGATAGGATTGGATAGAGGATAGGATAGGATAGAGGATAGGATAGGATAGAGGATAGGATAAGTAAGAGGATAGGATAGGATAGAGGATAGTATAGGCGAAAGGATAGGATTGATGATGGGATAGGATAGAGGATAGGATAGGATAGAGGATAGGATTGGATAGAGGATAGGATAGGATAGAGGATAGGATAGGATAGAGGATAGGATAAGTAAGAGGATAGGATAGGATAGAGGATAGGATAGGATAGAGGATAGGATAAGTAAGAGGATAGGATAGGATAGAGGATAGTATAGACGAAAGGATAAGATTGATGATGGGATAGGATAGAAGATAGGATAGGATAGAGGATAGGATTGGATAGAGGATAGGATAGGATAGAGGATAGGATAGGATAGAGGATAGGATAAGTAAGAGGATAGGATAGGATAGAGGATAGGATTGGATAGAGGATAGGATAGGATAGAGGATAGGATAGGATAGAGGATAGGATAAGTAAGAGGATAGGATAGAATAGAGGATAGGATAGGATAGAGGAAAGGATAGGATAGAGGATAGGATTGGATAGAGGATAAGATAGGATAGAGGATAGGATAAGATAGAGGACAGGATAGGATAGAGGATAGGATACGATAGAGGATAGGATAGGATAGAGTATAGGATACGATAGAGGATAGGATAGGATAGAGTATAGGATAGGATAGAGGATAGGATAGGATAGGATAGGATAGAGGATAGGATAGGATAGAGGATAGGATAAGTAAGAGGATAGGATAGGATAGAGGATAGGATAAGTAAGAGGACAGGATAGGATAGAGGATAGGATAGGATAGAGGATAGGATTGTATAGAGGATAGGATAGGATAGAGGATAGGATAGGATAGAGGATAGGATAGGGTAGAGGATAGGATAGGATAGAGGATTGGATAGGATACAGGGTAGGATAGGATAGAGGATAGGATAGGATAGAGGATAGGATAGGATAGAGGATAGGATAGGATAGTGGATAGGATAGGATAGAAGATAGGATAGGATAGAGTATAGGATAGGATAGAGGATAGGATAGACGATAGGATAGGATAGAGGATAGGATAGGATAGAAGATAGGATAGGATAGAGGACAGGATACGGGATTTGATAGGATAGAGTAAAGGATAGGATAGAAGATAGGATAGGATAGGGAATAGGACAGGATAGAGCATAGGATAGTAAAGAGGATAGGATAGGATAGAGGATAGGATAGGATAGAGGATAGGATAGGATAGAGGATAGGATAGTGGATAGGATATAGGATAGGATAGAGGATTGGATAGGATAGAGGATAGATGATAGGATAGTGGATTTGATAGGATAGAGGATAGGATAGGATAGGATAGAGGATAGGATAGGATAGAGGATAGGATAGGATAGAGGATAGGATAGGATAGAGGACAGGATAGGATAGAGGATAGGATAGGATAGAGGATAGGATAGGATAGAGGATAGGATAGGATAGAGGATAGGATAGGATAGAGGATAGGATAGGATAGATGATAGGATAGGATAGAGGATAGGATAGGGGATTTGATAGGATAGAGGATAGGATAGGATAGAAGATAGGATAGGATAGAGGATAGGATAGGATAGAGGATCGGATAGGATAGAGGATAGGATAGACGATAGGATAGGACAGAGGATAGGATAGGATAGAGGATAGGATAGAGGATAGGATAGAGGATAGGATAGGATAGAGAATAGGATAGGATACATGATAGGATAGGATAGAGTATTGGATAGGATACAGGATATGATAGGATAGAGGATCGGATAGGATAGAGGATAGGATAGGATAGAGGATAGGATAGAGGATAGGATAGGATAGAGGATAGGATAAGTAAGAGGATACGATAGGATAGAGGATAGTATAGACGAAAGGATAGGATTGATGATGGGATAGGATAGAGGATAGGATAGGATAGAGGATAGGATAGGATAGAGGATAGAGGATAGGATAGGATAGAGGATAGGATAGGATAGAGGATAGGATAGGATAGATGATAGGATAGACGATAGGATAGGATACAGGATAGGATAGGATAGAGGATAGGATAGGATAGAGGATAGGATAAGTAAGAGGATAGGATAGGATAGAGGATAGTATAGGCGAAAGGATAGGATTGATGATGGGATAGGATAGAGGATAGGATAGGATAGAGGATAGGATTGTATAGAGGATAGGATAGGATAGAGGATAGGATAGGATAGAGGATAGGATAAGTAAGAGGATAGGATAGGATAGAGGATAGTATAGACGAAAGGATAGGATTGATGATGGGATAGGATAGAGGATAGGATAGGATAGAGGATAGGATAGGATAGAGGATAGGATAGGATAGAGGATAGGATAGGATAGAGGATAGGATAAGTAAGAGGATAGGATAGGATAGAGGATAGGATTGGATAGAGGATAGGATAGGATAGAGGATAGGATAGGATAGAGGATAGGATAAGTAAGAGGATAGGATAGAATAGAGGATAGGATAGGATAGAGGAAAGGATAGGATAGAGGATAGGATTGGATAGAGGATAAGATAGGATAGAGGATAGGATAAGATAGAGGACAGGATAGGATAGAGGATAGGATACGATAGAGGATAGGATAGGATAGAGGATAGGATAGGATAGAGGATAGGATAGGATAGTGGATAGGATAAGTAAGAGGATAGGATAGGATAGAGGATAGTATAGACGAAAGGATAAGATTGATGATGGGATAGGATAGAAGATAGGATAGGATAGAGGATAGGATTGGATAGAGGATAGGATAGGATAGAGGATAGGATAGGATAGAGGATAGGATAAGTAAGAGGATAGGATAGGATAGAGGATAGGATTGGATAGAGGATAGGATAGGATAGAGGATAGGATAGGATAGAGGATAGGATAAGTAAGAGGATAGGATAGAATAGAGGATAGGATAGGATAGAGGAAAGGATAGGATAGAGGATAGGATTGGATAGAGGATAAGATAGGATAGAGGATAGGATAAGATAGAGGACAGGATAGGATAGAGGATAGGATACGATAGAGGATAGGATAGGATAGAGTATAGGATACGATAGAGGATAGGATAGGATAGAGTATAGGATAGGATAGAGGATAGGATAGGATAGGATAGGATAGAGGATAGGATAGGATAGAGGATAGGATAAGTAAGAGGATAGGATAGGATACAGGATAGTATAGGCGAAAGGATAGGATTGATGATGGGATAGGATAGAGGATAGGATAGGATAGAGGATAGGATTGTATAGAGGATAGGATAGGATAGAGGATAGGATAGGATAGAGGATAGGATAGGGTAGAGGATAGGATAGGATAGAGGATTGGATAGGATACAGGGTAGGATAGGATAGAGGATAGGATAGGATAGAGGATAGGATAGGATAGAGGATAGGATAGGATAGTGGATAGGATAGGATAGAAGATAGGATAGGATAGAGTATAGGATAGGATAGAGGATAGGATAGACGATAGGATAGGATAGAGGATAGGATAGGATAGAAGATAGGATAGGATAGAGGACAGGATACGGGATTTGATAGGATAGAGTAAAGGATAGGATAGAAGATAGGATAGGATAGGGAATAGGACAGGATAGAGCATAGGATAGTAAAGAGGATAGGATAGGATAGAGGATAGGATAGGATAGAGGATAGGATAGTGGATAGGATATAGGATAGGATAGAGGATTGGATAGGATAGAGGATAGATGATAGGATAGTGGATTTGATAGGATAGAGGATAGGATAGGATAGGATAGAGGATAGGATAGGATAGAGGATAGGATAGGATAGAGGATAGGATAGGATAGAGGACAGGATAGAATAGAGGATAGGATAGGATAGAGGATAGGATAGGATAGAGGATAGGATAGGATAGAGGATAGGATAGGATAGAGGATAGGATAGGATAGAGGATAGGATAGGATAGAGGATAGGATAGGGGATTTGATAGGATAGAGGATAGGATAGGATAGAAGATAGGATAGGATAGAGGATAGGATAGGATAGAGGATCGGATAGGATAGAGGATAGGATAGACGATAGGATAGGACAGAGGATAGGATAGGATAGAGGATAGGATAGAGGATAGGATAGAGGATAGGATAGAGGATAGGATAGAGGATAGGATAGAGGATAGGATATGATAGAGTATACGATATTATAGAGGGTAGGATAGGATAGAGCATAGGATAGGGGATTGGATAGGATAGGATAGAGGATAGGCTAGGTTAGAGGATAGGATAGACGATAGGATAGAGAATAGGATAGAGGATAGGATAGAGGATAGGATAGGATAGAGGACAGGATAGGATAGAGGATAGGATAGGATAGAGGATTGGATAGGATACAGGAAAGGATAGGATTGAGGATGGATGATAGGATAGGATATAGGATAGGATAGTACAGAGGATAGGATAGGGGATTTGATAGGATAGAGGATCGGATAGGATAGAGGATAGGATAGGGGATTTGATAGGATAGAGGATAGTATAGGATAGAAGATAGGATAGGATAGAGGATAGGATAGGATAGAGGATCGGATAGGATAGAGGATAGGATAGACGATAGGATAGGACAGAGGATAGGATAGGATAGAGGATAGGATAGAGGATAGGATAGAGGATAGGATAGGATAGAGAATAGGATAGGATACATGATAGGATAGGATAGAGTATTGGATAGGATACAGGATATGATAGGATAGAGGATAGGATAGGGGATTTGATAGGATAGAGGATAGGATAGGATAGAGGATTGGATTGGATACAGGATAGGATAGGATAGAAGATAGGATAGGATAGAGGATAGGATAGGATAGAGGATAGGATAGGATAGAGGATAGGATAGGATAGAGGATAGGATAGACGATAGGATAGGATAGGATAGAGGATAGGATAGTGGAAAGGATAGAGGATAGGATAGAGGATTGGATAGGATAGAGGATAGATGATAGGATAGGATAGAGGATAGGATAGTGGATTTGATAGGATAGAGGATAGGATAGGATAGGATAGAGGATAGGATAGGATAGAGGATAGGATAGGATAGAGGATAGGATAGGATAGAGGATAGGATAGGATAGAGGATAGGATAGGATAGAGGATAGGATAGGATAGAGGATAGGATAGGATAGAGGATAGGATAGGGGATTTGATAGGATAGAGGATTGGATAGGATAGAGGATTGGATAGGATACAGGAGAGGATAGGATAGAAGATAGGATAGGATAGAGGATAGGATAGGATAGAGGATAGGATAGGATAGAGGATAGGATAGGATAGAGGATAGGATAGGATAGACGATAGGATAGACGATAGGATAGGATAGGATAGAGGATAGGATAGGATAGAGGATAGGATAGGATAGAGGACAGGTTAAGATAGAAGATTGGCTAGGATACAGGAAAGGATAGGATTGAGGATAGATGATAGGATAGGATAGACGATAGGATAGGATAGAGGATTGGATAGGATAGAGGATAGGATAGGATAGAGGATAGGATAGAGGATGGGATAGGATAGAGGATAGGATAGGATAGAGGATAGGATAGGATAGAGGATAGGATAGGATAGAGGATTGGATAGGATACAGGATAGGATAGGATAGAGGATAGGATAGGATAGAGGATAGGATAGGATAGAGGATTGGATAGGATACAGGATAGGATAGGATAGAGGATAGGATGGGGGATTTAATAGGATAGTTGATAGGATAGGGGATTTGATAGGATAGTTGATAGGATAGAATAGAGGATAGGATAGGACAGAGGATTGGATAGAGGATAGGATAGGGTAGAGGATATTATAGGATAGAGGATATGATAGGGTAGAGGATAGGATAGGATAGATGATTGGATAGGATAGATGATAGGATAGGATAGAGGATTGGATAGGATACAGGATAGGATAGGATAGAGGATAGGATGGGGGATTTAATAGGATAGAGGATATGATAGGATAGAGGATAGGATAGAATAGAGGATAGGATAGGATAGAGGATTGGATAGAGGATAGGATAGGATAGAGGATATTATAGGATAGAGGATATGATAGGTTAGAGGATAGGCTAGGGTAGATGATAGGATAGGATAGATGATAGGATAGGATAGAGGAATGGGATAGGATACAGGATACGATAGGATAGAGGATAGGATAGGGGATTTAATAGGATAGAGGATAGGATAGGATAGAAGATAGGATAGGATAGAGGATAGGATAGGATAGAGGATAGGATAGGATAGAGGATAGGATAGGATAGAGGATGGGATAGACGATAGGATGGGATAGAGGATAGGTTAGGATAGAGAATAGGAACGTATAGATGATATTATAGGATAGAGGATAGGATATGATACAGTATACGATATTATAGAGGGTAGGATAGGATAGAGCATAGGATAGGGGATTGGATAGGATAGGATAGAGGATAGGCTAGGATAGAGGATAGGATAGAGGATAGGATAGAGGATAGGATAGAGGATAGGATAGAGGATAGGATAGGATAGAGGATAGGATAGGATAGAGGATAGGATAGGATAGAGGATAGGATAGGATAGAGGATACGATAGGATAGAGGATAGGATAGGATAGAGGATAGGATAGTGGATAGGATAGAGGATAGGATAGAGGATTGGATAGGATAGAGGATAGATGATAGGATAGGATAGAGGATAGGATAGTGGATTTGATAGGATAGAGGATAGGATAGGATAGGATAGAGGATAGGATAGGATAGAGGATAGGATAGGATAGAGGATAGGATAGGATATAGGATAGGATAGGATAGAGGATACGATAGGATAGAGGATAGGATAGGATAGAGGATAGGATAGGATAGAGGATAGGATAGGATAGAGGATAGGATAGGATAGAGGATAGGATAGGGGATTTGATAGGATAGAGGATAGGATAGGATAGAAGATAGGATAGGATAGAGGATAGGATAGGATAGAGGATCGGATAGGATAGAGGATAGGATAGACGATAGGATAGGACACAGGATAGGATAGGATAGAGGATAGGATAGAGGATAGGATAGAGGATAGGATAGAGGATAGGATAGAGGATAGGATAGAGGATAGGATAGAGGATAGGATAGGATAGAGGACAGGATAGGGGATTGGATAGGATAGGATAGATGATAGGCTAGGATAGAGGCTAGGATAGAGGATAGGATAGAGGATAGAATAGAGGATAGGATAGAGGATAGGATAGAGGATAGGATATGATAGAGTATACGATATTATAGAGGGTAGGATAGGATAGAGCATAGGATAGGGGATTGGATAGGATAGGATAGATGATAGGCTAGGATAGAGGATAGGATAGAGGATAGGATAGAGGATAGAATAGAGGATAGGATAGAGGATAGGATAGAGGATAGGATAGGATAGAGGACAGGATAGGATAGAGGATAGGATAGGATAGAGGATTGGATAGGATACAGGAAAGGATAGGATTGAGGATGGATGATAGGATAGGATATAGGATAGGATAGTACAGAGGATAGGATAGGGGATTTGATAGGATAGAGGATCGGATAGGATAGAGGATAGGATAGGGGATTTGATAGGATAGAGGATAGTATAGGATAGAAGATAGGATAGGATAGAGGATAGGATAGGATAGAGAATCGGGTAGGATAGAGGATAGGATAGACGATAGGATAGGACAGAGGATTGGATAGGATAGTGGATAGGATAGGATAGAGGATAGGATAGGATAGGGGATAGGATAGAGGATAGGATATGATAGAGTATACGATATTATAGAGGGTAGGATAGGATAGAGCATAGGATAGGGGATTGGATAGGATAGGATAGATGATAGGCTAGGATAGAGGATAGGATAGAGGATAGGATAGAGGATAGAATAGAGGATAGGATAGAGGATAGGATAGAGGATAGGATAGGATAGAGGACAGGATAGGATAGAGGATAGGATAGGATAGAGGATTGGATAGGATACAGGAAAGGATAGGATTGAGGATGGATGATAGGATAGGATATAGGATAGGATAGTACAGAGGATAGGATAGGGGATTTGATAGGATAGAGGATAGGATAGGGGATTTGATAGGATAGAGGATAGTATAGGATAGAAGATAGGATAGGATAGAGGATAGGATAGGATAGAGAATCGGGTAGGATAGAGGATAGGATAGACGATAGGATAGGACAGAGGATAGGATAGGATAGAGGATAGGATAGGATAGTTGATAGGATAGTTGATAGGATAGGATAGAGGATAGGATAGGATAGTTGATAGGATAGGATAGAGGATAGGATACGATAGAACATACGATATTATAGAAAAATGGATACGATGGAGGATAGGATAGGATAGAGGATAGGATATGGGATTGCCTAGGATAGAGGATAGGATAGGATAGAGGATCGGATAGGATAGAGGATAGGATAGGATAGAGGATAGGATAAGTAAGAGGATAGGATAGGATAGAGGATAGTATAGACGAAAGGATAGGATTGATGATGGGATAGGATAGAGGATAGGATAGGATAGAGGATAGGATTGGATAGAGGATAGGATAGGATAGAGGATAGGATAGGATGGAGGATAGGATAGGATAGAGGATAGGATAGGATAGAGGATAGGATAGGATAGAGGATAGGATAGGATAGAGGATTGGATAGGATACAGGATAGGATAGGATAGAGGATAGGATAGGGGATTTAATACTATAGAGGATAGGATGGGGGATTTGATAGGATAGTTGATAGGATAGGATAGAAGATAGGATAGGATAGAGGATAGGATAGGATAGAGGATAGGATAGAATAGAGGATAGGATAGGATAGAGGATTGGATAGAGGATAGGATAGGATAGAGGATATTATAGGATAGAGGATGGGATAGACGATAGGATAGGATAGAGGATAGGTTAGGATAGAGAATAGGAACGTATAGATGATATTATAGGATAGAGGATAGGATATGATACAGTATACGATATTATAGAGGGTAGGATAGGATAGAGCATAGGATAGGGGATTGGATAGGATAGGATAGAGGATAGGCTAGGATAGAGGATAGGATAGAGGATAGGATAGAGGATAGGATAGAGGATAGGATAGAGGATAGGATAGAGGATAGGATAGGATAGAGGAGAGGATAGGATAGAGGATAGGATAGGATAGAGGATACGATAGGATAGAGGATAGGATAGGATAGAGGATAGGATAGTGGATAGGATAGAGGATAGGATAGAGGATTGGATAGGATAGAGGATAGATGATAGGATAGGATAGAGGATAGGATAGTGGATTTGATAGGATAGAGGATAGGATAGGATAGGATAGAGGATAGGATAGGATAGAGGATAGGATAGGATAGAGGATAGGATAGGATATAGGATAGGATAGGATAGAGGATAGGATAGGATAGAGGATAGGATAGGATAGAGGATAGGATAGGATAGAGGATAGGATAGGATAGAGGATATTATAGGATAGAGGATAGGATAGGGGATTTGATAGGATAGAGGATAGGATAGGATAGGAGATAGGATAGGATAGAGGATAGGATAGGATAGAGGATCGGATAGGATAGGGGATAGGATAGACGATAGGATAGGACAGAGGATAGGATAGGATAGAGGATAGGATAGAGGATAGGATAGAGGATAGGATAGAGGATAGGATAGAGGATAGGATAGAGGATAGGATAGAGGATAGGATAGGATAGAGAATAGGATAGGATAGAGAATAGGATAGGATAGATGATAGGATAGGATAGAGGATTGGATAGGATAGAGGATAGGATAGGATAGAGGATAGGATAGGATAGAGGATAGGATAGAGGATAGGATATGATAGAGTATACGATATTATAGAGGGTAGGATAGGATAGAGCATAGGATAGGGGATTGGATAGGATAGGATAGATGATAGGCTAGGATAGAGGATAGGATAGAGGATAGGATAGAGGATAGAATAGAGGATAGGATAGAGGATAGGATAGAGGATAGGATAGGATAGAGGACAGGATAGGATAGAGGATAGGATAGGATAGAGGATTGGATAGGATACAGGAAAGGATAGGATTGAGGATGGATGATAGGATAGGATATAGGATAGGATAGTACAGAGGATAGGATAGGGGATTTGATAGGATAGAGGATCGGATAGGATAGAGGATAGGATAGGGGATTTGATAGGATAGAGGATAGTATAGGATAGAAGATAGGATAGGATAGAGGATAGGATAGGATAGAGAATCGGGTAGGATAGAGGATAGGATAGAGGATAGGATATGATAGAGTATACGATATTATAGAGGGTAGGATAGGATAGAGCATAGGATATGGGATTGGATAGGATAGGATAGATGATAGGCTAGGATAGAGGATAGGATAGAGGATAGGATAGAGGATAGAATAGAGGATAGGATAGAGGATAGGATAGAGGATAGGATAGGATAGAGGACAGGATAGGATAGAGGATAGGATAGGATAGAGGATTGGATAGGATACAGGAAAGGATAGGATTGAGGATGGATGATAGGATAGGATATAGGATAGGATAGTACAGAGGATAGGATAGGGGATTTGATAGGATAGAGGATAGGATAGGGGATTTGATAGGATAGAGGATAGTATAGGATAGAAGATAGGATAGGATAGAGGATAGGATAGGATAGAGAATCGGGTAGGATAGAGGATAGGATAGACGATAGGATAGGACAGAGGATAGGATAGGATAGAGGATAGGATAGAGGATAGGATAGAGGATAGGATAGAGGATAGGATAGAGGATAGGATAGAGGATAGGATAGAGGATAGGATAGGATAGGATACATGATAGGATAGGATAGAGGATTGGATAGGATACAGGATATGATAGGATAGAGGATAGGATAGGGGATTTGATAGGATAGAGGATAGGATAGGATAGAGGATTGGATTGGATACAGGATAGGATAGGATAGAAGATAGGATAGGATAGAGGATAGGATAGGATACAGGATAGGATAGGATAGAGGATAGGATAGGATAGAGGATAGGATAGGATAGAGGATAGGATAGACGATAGGATAGGATAGAGGATAGGATAGGATAGAGGATAGGATAGGATAGAGGATAGGATAGGATAGAGGATAGGATAGGATAGAGGATAGGATAGGATAGAGGACAGGATAAGATAGAAGATTGGCTAGGATACAGGAAAGGATAGGATTGAGGATAGGTGATAGGATAGGATAGACGATAGGATAGGATAGAGGATTGGATAGGATAGAGGATAGAATATGATAGAGGATAGGATAGGATAGAGGATAGGATAGGATAGAGGATAGGATAGGATAGAGTATAGGATAGGATAGAGGATTGGATAGGATACAGGATAGGATAGGATAGAGGATAGGATAGGATAGAGGATAGGATAGGATAGAGGATTGGATAGGATACAGGATAGGATAGGATAGAGGATAGGATAGGGGATTTAATAGGATAGAGGATAGGATAGGGGATTTGATAGGATAGGATAGAAGATAGGATAGGATAGAGGATAGGATAGGATAGAGGATAGGATAGGGGATTTGATAGGATAGAGGATCGGATAGGATAGAGGATAGGATAGGGGATTTGATAGGATAGAGGATAGTATAGGGGATTTGATAGGATAGGATAGAGGATAGGATAGGATAGAGAATCGGGTAGGATAGAGGATAGGATAGACGATAGGATAGGACAGAGGATAGGATAGGATAGAGGATAGGATAGAGGATAGGATAGAGGATAGGATAGAGGATAGGATAGAGGATAGGATAGAGGATAGGATAGGATAGAGGACAGGATAGGATAGGATAGAGGATTGGATAGGATAGAGGATAGGATAGGATAGAGGATAGGATAGGATAGAGGATAGGATAGACGATAGGATAGGATAGAGGATAGGATAGGATAGAGGATAGGATAGGATAGAGGATAGGATAGGACAGAGGATAGGATAGGATAGAGGATAGGATAGGATAGAGGATAGGATAGGATAGAGGATAGGATAGGATAGAGGATAGGATAGGATAGAGGATAGGATAGGATAGAGGATAGGATAGGATAGAGGATTGGATAGGATACAGGATAGGATAGGATAGAGGATAGGATAGGATAGAGGATAGGATAGGATAGAGGATTGGATAGGATACAGGATAGGATAGGATAGAGGATAGGATAGGGGATTTAATAGGATAGAGGATAGGATAGGGGATTTGATAGGATAGGATAGAAGATAGGATAGGATAGAGGATAGGAGAGGATAGAGGATAGGACAGAATAGAGGATAGGATAGGATAGAGGATAGATGATAGGATAGGATAGAGGATAGGATAGTGGATTTAATAGGATAGAGGATAGGATAGGATAGGATAGAGGATAGGATAGGATAGAGGACAGGATAGGATAGAGGATAGGATAGGATAGAGGATAGGATAGGATAGGGAATAGGATAGGATAGAGCATAGGATAGGATAGAGGATAGGATAGGATAGAGGATAGGATAGGATAGAGGATAGGATAGGATAGAGGATAGGATAGGATAGAGGATAGGATAGTGGATAGGATAGAGGATAGGATAGAGGATTGGATAGGATAGTGGATAGATGATAGGATAGGTTAGAGGATAGGATAGTGGATTTGATAGGATAGAGGATAGGATAGGATAGGATAGAGGATAGGATAGGATAGAGGATAGGATAGGATAGAAGATAGAGGATAGGATAGGATAGGATAGAGGATAGGATAGGATAGAGGATAGGATAGGATAGAGGATAGGATAGGATAGAGGATAGGATAGGATAGAGGATAGGATAGGATAGAGGATAGGATAGGGGATTTGATAGGATAGAGGATCGGATAGGATAGAGGATAGGATAGGGGATTTGATAGGATAGAGGATAGTATAGGGGATTTGATAGGATAGGATAGAGGATAGGATAGGATAGAGAATCGGGTAGGATAGAGGATAGGATAGACGATAGGATAGGACAGAGGATAGGATAGGATAGAGGATAGGATAGAGGATAGGATAGAGGATAGGATAGAGGATAGGATAGAGGATAGGATAGAGGATAGGATAGGATAGAGGACAGGATAGGGTAGAGGACAGGATAGGATAGGATAGAGGATTGGATAGGATAGAGGATAGGATAGGATAGAGGATAGGATAGGATAGAGGATAGGATAGGATAGAGGATAGGATAGGATAGAGGATAGGATAGGATAGAGGATTGGATAGGATACAGGATAGGATAGGATAGAGGATAGGATAGGATAGAGGATAGGATAGGATAGAGGATTGGATAGGATACAGGATAGGATAGGATAGAGGATAGGATAGGGGATTTAATAGGATAGAGGATAGGATAGGGGATTTGATAGGATAGGATAGAAGATAGGATAGGATAGAGGATAGGATAGGATAGAGGATAGGATAGGGGATTTGATAGGATAGAGGATCGGATAGGATAGAGGATAGGATAGGGGATTTGATAGGATAGAGGATAGTATAGGGGATTTGATAGGATAGGATAGAGGATAGGATAGGATAGAGAATCGGGTAGGATAGAGGATAGGATAGACGATAGGATAGGACAGAGGATAGGATAGGATAGAGGATAGGATAGAGGATAGGATAGAGGATAGGATAGAGGATAGGATAGAGGATAGGATAGAGGATAGGATAGGATAGAGGACAGGATAGGATAGGATAGAGGATTGGATAGGATAGAGGATAGGATAGGATAGAGGATAGGATAGGATAGAGGATAGGATAGACGATAGGATAGGATAGAGGATAGGATAGGATAGAGGATAGGATAGGATAGAGGATAGGATAGGACAGAGGATAGGATAGGATAGAGGATAGGATAGGATAGAGGATAGGATAGGATAGAGGATAGGATAGGATAGAGGATAGGATAGGATAGAGGATAGGATAGGATAGAGGATAGGATAGGATAGAGGATTGGATAGGATACAGGATAGGATAGGATAGAGGATAGGATAGGATAGAGGATAGGATAGGATAGAGGATTGGATAGGATACAGGATAGGATAGGATAGAGGATAGGATAGGGGATTTAATAGGATAGAGGATAGGATAGGGGATTTGATAGGATAGGATAGAAGATAGGATAGGATAGAGGATAGGAGAGGATAGAGGATAGGACAGAATAGAGGATAGGATAGGATAGAGGATAGATGATAGGATAGGATAGAGGATAGGATAGTGGATTTAATAGGATAGAGGATAGGATAGGATAGGATAGAGGATAGGATAGGATAGAGGACAGGATAGGATAGAGGATAGGATAGGATAGAGGATAGGATAGGATAGGGAATAGGATAGGATAGAGCATAGGATAGGATAGAGGATAGGATAGGATAGAGGATAGGATAGGATAGAGGATAGGATAGGATAGAGGATAGGATAGGATAGAGGATAGGATAGTGGATAGGATAGAGGATAGGATAGAGGATTGGATAGGATAGTGGATAGATGATAGGATAGGTTAGAGGATAGGATAGTGGATTTGATAGGATAGAGGATAGGATAGGATAGGATAGAGGATAGGATAGGATAGAGGATAGGATAGGATAGAGGATAGAGGATAGGATAGGATAGGATAGAGGATAGGATAGGATAGAGGATAGGATAGGATAGAGGATAGGATAGGATAGAGGATAGGATAGGATAGAGGATAGGATAGGGGATTTGATAGGATAGAGGATCGGATAGGATAGAGGATAGGATAGGGGATTTGATAGGATAGAGGATAGTATAGGGGATTTGATAGGATAGGATAGAGGATAGGATAGGATAGAGAATCGGGTAGGATAGAGGATAGGATAGACGATAGGATAGGACAGAGGATAGGATAGGATAGAGGATAGGATAGAGGATAGGATAGAGGATAGGATAGAGGATAGGATAGAGGATAGGATAGAGGATAGGATAGGATAGAGGACAGGATAGGGTAGAGGACAGGATAGGATAGGATAGAGGATTGGATAGGATAGAGGATAGGATAGGATAGAGGATAGGATAGGATAGAGGATAGGATAGACGATAGGATAGGATAGAGGATAGGATAGGATAGAGGATAGGATAGGATAGAGGATAGGATAGGATAGAGGATAGGATAGGATAGAGGATAGGATAGGATAGAGGATAGGATAGGATAGAGGATAGGATAGGATAGAGGATAGGATAGGATAGAGGATAGGATAGGATAGAGGATAGGATAGGATAGAGGATTGGATAGGATACAGGATAGGATAGGATAGAGGATAGGATAGGATAGAGGATAGGATAGGATAGAGGATTGGATAGGATACAGGATAGGATAGGATAGAGGATAGGATAGGGGATTTAATAGGATAGAGGATAGGATAGGGGATTTGATAGGATAGGATAGAAGGTAGGATAGGATAGAGGAAAGGATAGGATAGAGGATAGGATAGAATAGAGGATAGGATAGGATAGAGGATAGATGATAGGATAGGATAGAGGATAGGATAGTGGATTTGATAGGATAGAGGATAGGATAGGATAGGATAGAGGATAGGATAGGATAGAGGACAGGATAGGATAGAGGATAGGATAGGATAGAGGATAGGATAGGATAGGGAATAGGATAGGATAGAGCATAGGATAGGATAGAGGATAGGATAGGATAGAGGATAGGATAGGATAGAGGATAGGATAGGATAGAGGATAGGATAGTGGATAGGATAGAGGATAGGATAGAGGATTGGATAGGATAGTGGATAGATGATAGGATAGGTTAGAGGATAGGATAGTGGATTTGATAGGATAGAGGATAGGATAGGATAGGATAGAGGATAGGATAGGATAGAGGATAGGATAGGATAGAGGATAGGATAGGATAGAGGATAGGATAGGATAGAGGATAGGATAGGATAGGGAATAGGATAGGATAGAGCATAGGATAGGATAGAGGATAGGATAGGATAGAGGATAGGATAGGATAGAGGATAGGATAGGATAGAGGATAGGATAGGATAGAGGATAGGATAGTGGATAGGATAGAGGATAGGATAGAGGATTGGATAGGATAGTGGATAGATGATAGGATAGGATAGAGGATAGGATAGTGGATTTGATAGGATAGAGGATAGGATAGGATAGAAGATAGGATAGGATAGAGGATAGGATAGGATAGAGGATAGGATAGAGGATAGGATAGAGGATAGGATAGAGGATAGGATAGAGGATAGGATATGATAGAGAATAGGATAGGATAGATGATAGGATAGGATAGAGGATTGGATAGGATAGAGGATAGGATAGGGGATTGGATAGGATAGGATAGATGATAGGCTAGGATAAGGGATAGGATAGAGGATAGGATAGAGGATAGGATAGAGGATAGGATAGAGGATAGGATAGGATAGAGGACAGGATAGGATAGAGGATAGGATAGGATAGAGGATTGGATAGGATACAGGAAAGGATAGGATTGAGGATGGATGATAGGATAGGATATAGGATAGGATAGTACAGAGGATAGGATAGGGGATTTGATAGGATAGAGGATCGGATAGGATAGAGGATAGGATAGGGGATTTGATAGGATAGAGGATAGTATAGGATAGAAGATAGGATAGGATAGAGGATAGGATAGGATAGAGGATAGGATAGGATAGAGGATTGGATAGGATACAGGATAGGATAGGATAGAGGATAGGATAGGATAGAGGATAGGATAGGATAGAGGATTGGATAGGATACAGGATAGGATAGGATAGAGGATTGGATAGGGGATTTAATAGGGTAGAGGATAGGATAGGGGATTTGATAGGATAGGATAGAAGATAGGATAGGATAGAGGATAGGAGAGGATAGAGGATAGGATAGGGGATTTGATAGGATAGAGGATCGGATAGGATAGAGGATAGGATAGGGGATTTGATAGGATAGAGGATAGTATAGGGGATTTGATAGGATAGGATAGAGGATAGGATAGGATAGAGAATCGGATAGGATAGAGGAGAGGATAGACGATAGGATAGGACAGAGGATAGGATAGGATAGAGGATAGGATAGAGGATAGGATAGAGGATAGGATAGAGGATAGGATAGAGGCTAGGATAGGATAGAGAATAGGATAGGATACATGATAGGATAGGATAGAGGATTGGATAGGATACAGGATATGATAGGATAGAGGATAGGATAGGGGATTTGATAGGATAGAGGATAGGATAGGATAGAGGATTGGATTGGATACAGGATAGGATAGGATAGAAGATAGGATAGGATAGAGGATAGGATAGGATAGAGGATAGGATAGGATAGAGGATAGGATAGGATAGAGGACAGGATAGGATAGAGGATAGGATAGGATAGAAGATAGGATAGGATAGAGGATAGGATAGGATACAGGACAGGATAGGATACAGGATAGGATAGGATAGAGGATTGAACAGGATACAGGAAAGGATAGGATTGAGGATAGATGATAGGATAGGATAGATGATAGGATAGACGATAGGATAGGATAGAGGATAGGATAGGATAGAGGATAGGATAGGATAAAGGATAGGATAGGATAGAGGATAGGATAGGATAGAGGATAGGATAGACGACAGGATAGGATAGACGATAGGATAGGATAGAGGATACGATAGGATAGAGGATAGGATAGGATAGAAGATAGGATAGGATAGAGGATAGGATAGGATAGAGGATAGGATAGAATAGAGGATAGGATAGGATAGAGGATTGGATAGATAATAGGATAGGATAGAGGATATTATAGGATAGAGGATATGATAGGATAGAGGATAGGCTAGGATAGAGGATAGGATAGGATAGAGGATAGGATAGGATAGAGGATAGGATAGGATAGAGGATAGGATAGACGACAGGATAGGATAGAGGATAGGATAGGATAGAGGATAGGATAGGATAGAGGATAGGATAGGATAGAGGACAGGATAAGATAAAAGATTGGCTAGGATACAGGAAAGGATAGGATTGAGGATAGGTGATAGGATAGGATAGACGATAGGATAGGATAGAGGATTGGATAGGATAGAGGATAGAATATGATAGAGGATAGGATAGGATAGAGGATAGGATAGGATAGAGGATAGGATAGGATAGAGGATAGGATAGGATAGAGGATTGGATAGGATACAGGATAGGATAGGATAGAGGATAGGATAGGATAGAGGATAGGATAGGATAGAGGATTGGATAGGATACAGGATAGGATAGGATAGAGGATAGGATAGGGGATTTAATAGGGTAGAGGATAGGATAGGGGATTTGATAGGATAGGATAGAAGATAGGATAGGATAGAGGATAGGAGAGGATAGAGGATAGGATAGGGGATTTGATAGGATAGAGGATCGGATAGGATAGAGGATAGGATAGGGGATTTGATAGGATAGAGGATAGTATAGGGGATTTGATAGGATAGGATAGAGGATAGGATAGGATAGAGAATCGGGTAGGATAGAGGATAGGATAGACGATAGGATAGGACAGAGGATAGGATAGGATAGAGGATAGGATAGAGGATAGGATAGAGGATAGGATAGAGGATAGGATAGAGGATAGGATAGAGGATAGGATAGAGGATAGGATAGGATAGAGGATAGGATAGGACAGAGGATAGGATAGGGGATTTGATAGGATAGAGGATAGGATAGGATAGAAGATAGGATAGGATAGAGGATAGGATAGGATAGAGGATAGGATAGGATAGAGGATTGGATAGAGGATAGGATAGGATAGAGGATATTATAGGATAGAGGATATGATAGGATAGAGGATAGGCTAGGATAGAGGATTGGATAGGATAGAGGATAGATGATAGGATAGGATAGAGGATAGGATAGGATACAGGATAGGATATTATAGAGGATAGGCTAGGGTAGAGGATTGGATAGGATAGAAGATAGATGATAGGATAGGATAGAGGATTGGATAGGATACAGGATAGGATAGGATAGAGGATAGGATAGGGGATTTGATAGGATAGAGGATAGGATAGGATAGAAGATAGGATAGGATAGAGGATAGGATATGATAGAGGATAGGATAGGATAGAGGATAGGATAGAGGATAGGATAGGATAGACGATACTATAGGATAGAGGATAGGATAGGATAGAGGATAGGATAGGATAGAGGATCGGATAGGATAGAGGACAGGACAGGATAGAGGAAAGGATAGGATAGCGGATAGGATAGAATAGATGATAGGATAGGATAGAGGATTGGATAGAGGATAGGATAGGATAGAGGATACAGGAAACGATAGGATTGATGATAGATTATAGGATAGGATAGAGGATTGGATAGAGGATAGGATAGGATAGAGGATATTATAGGATAGAGGATATGATAGAGGATAGGATAGAGGATAGGATAGGATAGAGGACAGGATAGGATACAGGATAGGATAGGATAGAGGATAGAATAGGATAGAGTATAGGGTAGGATAGAGGATAGGATAGACGATAGGATAGGATAGAGGATACGATAGGATAGAGGATAGGATAGTACAGAGGATAGGATAGGGGATTTGATAGGATAGAGGATAGGATAGGATAGAAGATAGGATAGGATAGAGGATAGGATAGGATAGAGGATAGGATAGAATAGAGGATAGGATAGGATAGAGGATTGGATAGATAATAGGATAGGATAGAGGATATTATAGGATAGAGGATATGATAGGATAGAGGATAGGCTAGGATAGAGGATAGGATAGGATAGAGGATAGGATAGGATAGAGGATAGGATAGGATAGAGGACAGGATAAGATAAAAGATTGGCTAGGATACAGGAAAGGATAGGATTGAGGATAGGTGATAGGATAGGATAGACGATAGGATAGGATAGAGGATTGGATAGGATAGAGGATAGAATATGATAGAGGATAGGATAGGATAGAGGATAGGATAGGATAGAGGATAGGATAGGATAGAGGATAGGATAGGATAGAGGATTGGATAGGATACAGGATAGGATAGGATAGAGGATAGGATAGGATAGAGGATAGGATAGGATAGAGGATTGGATAGGATACAGGATAGGATAGGATAGAGGATAGGATAGGGGATTTAATAGGGTAGAGGATAGGATAGGGGATTTGATAGGATAGGATAGAAGATAGGATAGGATAGAGGATAGGATAGGATAGAGGATAGGATAGACGATAGGATAGGACAGAGGATAGGATAGGATAGAGGATAGGATAGAGGATAGGATAGAGGATAGGATAGAGGATAGGATAGAGGATAGGATAGAGGATAGGATAGGATAGAGGACAGGATAGGATAGAGGACAGGATAGGATAGGATAGAGGATTGGATAGGATAGAGGATAGGATAGGATAGAGGATAGGATAGGATAGAGGATAGGATAGACGATAGGATAGGATAGAGGATAGGATAGGATAGAGGATAGGATAGGATAGAGGATAGGATAGGATAGAGGATAGGATAGGATAGAGGATAGGATAGGACAGTGGATAGGATAGGGGATTTGATAGGATAGAGGATAGGATAGGATAGAGGATAGGATAGGATAGAGAATAGGATAGGATAGAGGATAGGATAGGATAGAGGATAGGATAGGACAGAGGATAGGATAGGGGATTTGATAGGATAGAGGATAGGATAGGATAGAAGATAGGATAGGATAGAGGATAGGATAGGATAGAGGATAGGATAGGATAGAGGATTGGATAGGATACAGGATAGGATAGGATAGAGGATAGGATAGGGGATTTGATAGGATAGAGGATAGGATAGGATAGAAGATAGGATAGGATAGAGGATAGGATATGATAGAGGATAGGATAGGATAGAGGATAGGATAGAGGATAGGATAGAGGATAGGATAGAGGATAGGATAGGATAGACGATACTATAGGATAGAGGATAGGATAGGATAGAGGATAGGATAGGATAGAGGATCGGATAGGATACAGGATAGGATAGAGTATAGGATACGATAGAGGATAGGATAGGATAGAGTATAGTATAGACGAAAGGATAAGATTGATGATGGGATAGGATAGAAGATAGGATAGGATAGAGGATAGGATTGGATAGAGGATAGGATAGGATAGAGGATAGGATAGGATAGAGGATAGGATAAGTAAGAGGATAGGATAGGATAGAGGATAGGATTGGATAGAGGATAGGATAGGATAGAGGATAGGATAGGATAGAGGATAGGATAAGTAAGAGGATAGGATAGAATAGAGGATAGGATAGGATAGAGGAAAGGATAGGATAGAGGATAGGATTGGATAGAGGATAAGATAGGATAGAGGATAGGATAAGATAGAGGACAGGATAGGATAGAGGATAGGATACGATAGAGGATAGGATAGGATAGAGTATAGGATACGATAGAGGATAGGATAGGATAGAGTATAGGATACGATAGAGGATAGGATAGGATAGAGTATAGGACAGGATAGAGGATAGGATAGGATAGGATAGGATAGGATAGAGGATAGGATAGGATAGTTGATAGGATAGTTGATAGGATTGGATAGAGGATAGGATAGGATAGTTGATAGGATAGGATAGAGGATAGGATACGATAGAACATACGATATTATAGAAAAATGGATACGATAGAGGATAGGATAGGATAGAGGATAGGATATGGGATTGCCTAGGATAGAGGATAGGATAGGATAGAGGATCGGATAGGATAGAGGATAGGATAGGATAGAGGATAGGATAAGTAAGAGGATAGGATAGGATAGAGGATAGTATAGACGAAAGGATAGGATTGATGATGGGATAGGACAGAGGATAGGATAGGGGATTTGATAGGATAGAGGATAGGATAGGATAGAAGATAGGATAGGATAGAGGATAGGATAGGATAGAGGATAGGATAGGATAGAGGATTGGATAGAGGATAGGATAGGATAGAGGATATTATAGGATAGAGGATATGATAGGATAGAGGATAGGCTAGGATAGAGGATTGGATAGGATAGAGGATAGATGATAGGATAGGATAGAGGATTGGATAGGATACAGGATAGGATAGGATAGAGGATAGGATAGGGGATTTGATAGGATAGAGGATAGGATAGGATAGAAGATAGGATAGGATAGAGGATAGGATATGATAGAGGATAGGATAGGATAGAGGATAGGATAGAGGATAGGATAGAGGATAGGATAGAGGATAGGATAGGATAGACGATACTATAGGATAGAGGATAGGATAGGATAGAGGATAGGATAGGATAGAGGATCGGATAGGATACAGGATAGGATAGGATAGAGGATAGGATAGGATAGAGGATAGGATAGGATAGAGGATAGGATAGGATAGAGGACAGGATAGAGGACAGGATAGGATAGAGGATTGGATAGGATACAGAAAAGGATAGGATTGAGGATAGAGGATAGGATAGGATAGAGGATTGGATAGGATACAGGATAGGATAGGATAGAGGATAGGATAGGGGATTTGATAGGATAGAGGATAGGATAGGATAGAGGATAGGATAGGATAGAGGATAGGATAGGATAGAGGACAGGACAGGATAGAGGAAAGGATAGGATAGAGAATAGGATAGGATAGAGGATAGGATATGGGATTGCCTAGGATAGAGGATAGGATAGGATAGAGGATCGGATAGGATAGAGAATAGGATAGGATACATGGTATTATAGGGTAGAGGATAGAATAGGATAGAGGATAGGATTGGATACAGGATAGGATAGGATAGAGGATAGGATAGGATAGAGGATAGGATAAGTAAGAGGATAGGATAGGATAGAGGATAGTATAGGCGAAAGGATAGGATTGATGATGGGATAGGATAGAGGATAGGATAGGATAAAGGATAGGATTGGATAGAGGATAGGATAGGATAGAGGATAGGATAGGATAGAGGATAGGATAAGTAAGAGGATAGGATAGGATAGAGGATAGTATAGACGAAAGGATAGGATTGATGATGGGATAGGATAGAGGATAGGATAGGATAGAGGATAGGATTGGATAGAGGATATGATAGGATAGAGGATAGGATAGGATAGAGGATAGTATAGACGAAAGGATAGGATTGATGATGGGATAGGATAGAGGATAGGATAGGATAGAGGATAGGATTGGATAGAGGATAGGATAGGATAGAGGATAGGATAGGATAGAGGATAGGATAAGTAAGAGGATAGGATAGGATAGAGGATAGGATTGGATAGAGGATAGGATAGGATAGAGGATAGGATAGGATAGAGGATAGGATAAGTAAGAGGATAGGATAGGATAGAGGATAGTATAGGCGAAAGGATAGGATTGATGATGGGATAGGATAGAGGATAGGATAGGATAGAGGATAGGATTGGATAGAGGATAGGATAGGATAGAGGATAGGATAGGATAGAGGATAGTATAGACGAAAGGATAAGATTGATGATGGGATATGATAGAAGATAGGATAGGATAGAGGATAGGATAGAATAGAGGATAGGATAGGATAGAGGAAAGGATAGGATAGAGGATAGGATTGGATAGAGGATAAGATAGGATAGAGGATAGGATAAGATAGAGGACTGGATAGGATAGAGGATAGGATACGATAGAGGATAGGATAGGATAGAGTATAGGATACGATAGAGGATAGGATAGGATAGAGTATAGGATAGGATAGAGGATAGGATAGGATAGGATAGGATAGGATAGAGGATAGGATAGGATAGTTGATAGAATAGGATAGAGGATAGGATAGGATAGTTGATAGGATAGGATAGAGGATAGGATACGATAGAACATACGATATTATAGAAAAAAGGATACGATAGAGGATAGGATAGGATAGGATAGAGGATAGGATATGGGATTGCCTAGGATAGAGGATAGGATAGGATAGAGGATCGGATAGGATAGAGGATAGGATAGGATAGAGGATAGGATAAGTAAGAGGATAGGATAGGATAGAGGATAGTATAGACGAAAGGATAGGATTGATGATGGGATAGGATAGAGGATAGGATAGGATAGAGGATAGGATTGGATAGAGGATAAGATAGGATAGAGGATAGGATAAGATAGAGGACAGGATAGGATACAGGATAGGATACGATAGAGGATAGGATAGGATAGAGTATAATATACGATAGAGGATAGGATAGGATAGAGTATAGGATAGGATAGAGGATAGGATAGGATAGGATAGGATAGAGGATAGGATAGGATAGTTGATAGGATAGTTGATAGGATAGGATAGAGGATACGATAGGATAGTTGATAGGATAGGATAGAGGATAGGATACGATAGAACATACGATATTATAGAAAAATGGATACGATGGAGGATAGGATAGGATAGAGGATATGATATGGGATTGCCTAGGATAGAGGATAGGATAGGATAGAGGATCGGATAGGATAGAGGATAGGATAGGATAGAGGATAGGATAAGTAAGAGGATAGGATAGGATAGAGGATAGTATAGACGAAAGGATAGGATTGATGATGGGATAGGATAGAGGATAGGATAGGATAGAGGATAGGATTGGATAGAGGATAGGATAGGATAGAGGATAGGATAGGATAGAGGATAGGATAGGATAGAGGATAGGATAGGATAGAGGATAGGATAGGATAGAGGATAGGATAGGATAGAGGATTGGATAGGATACAGGATAGGATAGGATAGAGGATAGGATAGGGGATTTAATACTATAGAGGATAGGATGGGGGATTTGATAGGATAGTTGATAGGATAGGATAGAAGATAGGATAGGATAGAGGATAGGATAGGATAGAGGATAGGATAGAATAGAGGATAGGATAGGATAGAGGATTGGATAGAGGATAGGATAGGATAGAGGATATTATAGGATAGAGGATATGATAGGGTAGAGGATACGCTAGGATAGAGGATTGGATAGGATAGATGATAGGATAGGGTAGAGGAATGGGATATGATACAGGATAGGATAGGATATGGGATTTAATAGGATAGAGGATAGGATAGGATAGAAGATAGGATAGGATAGAGGATAGAGGATAGAGGATAGGATAGAGGATAGGATAGGATAGAGGATAGGATAGGATAGAGGATAGGATAGGATAGAGGATAGGATAGGATAGAGGATAGGATAGGATAGATGATAGGATAGACGATAGGATAGGATAGAGGATAGGATAGGATAGAGGATAGGATAGGATAGAGGATAGGATAGGATAGAGGATAGGATAAGTAAGAGGATAGGATAGGATAGAGGATAGGATAAGTAAGAGGATAGGATAGGATAGAGGATAGTATAGGCGAAATGATAGGATTGATGATGGGATAGGATAGAGGATAGGATAGGATAGAGGATAGGATTGTATAGAGGATAGGATAGGATAGAGGATAGGATAGGATAGAGGATAGGATAAGTAAGAGGATAGGATAGGATAGAGGATAGTATAGACGAAAGGATAGGATTGATGATGGGATAGGATAGAGGATAGGATAGGATAGAGGATAGGATTGGATAGAGGATAGGATAGGATAGAGGATAGGATAGGATAGAGGATAGGATAAGTAAGAGGATAGGATTGGATAGAGGATAGGATAGGATAGAGGATAGGATAGGATAGAGGATAGGATAAGTAAGAGGATAGGATAGAATAGAGGATAGGATAGGATAGAGGAAAGGATAGGATAGAGGATAGGATTGGATAGAGGATAAGATAGGATAGAGGATAGGATAAGATAGAGGACAGGATAGGATAGAGGATAGGATACGATAGAGGATAGGATAGGATAGAGTATAGGATACGATAGAGGATAGGATAGGATAGAGTATAGGATAGGATAGAGGATAGGATAGGATAGGATAGGATAGAGGATAGGATAGGATAGTTGATAGGATAGGATAGAGGATAGGATAGGATAGTTGATAGGATAGGATAGAGGATAGGATACGATAGAACATACGATATTATAGAAAAAAGGATACGATAGAGGATAGGATAGGATAGTTGATAGGATAGGATAGAGGATAGGATACGATAGAACATACGATATTATAGAAAAAAGGATACGATAGAGGATAGGATAGGATAGGATAGAGGATAGGATATGGGATTGCCTAGGATAGAGGATAGGATAGGATAGAGGATCGGATAGGATAGAGGATAGGATAGGATAGAGGATAGGATAGAGGATAGGATAGGATAGAGGATAGGATAAGTAAGAGGATACGATAGGATAGAGGATAGTATAGACGAAAGGATAGGATTGATGATGGGATAGGATAGAGGATAGGATAGGATAGAGGATTGGATTGGATAGAGGATAAGATAGGATAGAGGATAGGATAAGATAGAGGACAGGATAGGATACAGGATAGGATACGATTGAGGATAGGATAGGATAGAGTATAGGATACGATAGAGGATAGGATAGGATAGAGGATTGGATAGGATACAGAAAAGGATAGGATTGAGGATAGAGGATAGGATAGGATAGAGGATTGGATAGGATACAGGATAGGATAGGATAGAGGATAGGATAGGGGATTTGATAGGATAGAGGATAGGATAGGATAGAGGATAGGATAGGATAGAGGATAGGATAGGATAGAGGACAGGACAGGATAGAGGAAAGGATAGGATAGAGAATAGGATTGGATAGAGGATAAGATAGGATAGAGGATAGGATAACATAGAGGACAGGATAGGATAGAGGATAGGATACGATATAGGACAGGATAGGATAGAGCATACGATAGAGGATAGGATAGGATAGAGAATAGGATAGGATACATGGTATTCTGGGTAGAGGATAGAATAGGATAGAGGATAAGATAGGGGATTGGATAGGATAGAGGATAGGATAAGTAAGAGGATAGGATAGAGGAAAGGATAGGATTGAGGATGGGATAGGATAGAGGATAGGATTGGATAGAGGATAGTATAGGATAGAGGATAAGATAGGATAGAGGACAGGATAGGATAGAGGATAGGATTGGATAGATGATAGGATAGAGGAAAGGATAGGATAGAGGATAGGATAGAGGAAAGGATAGGATAGAGGATAGGATACGATAGAACATAAGAGATTATAGAAAAAAGGATACGATAGAGGATAGGATAGGATAGAGGATAGGATATGGGATTGCCTAGGATAGAGGATAGGATAGGATAGAGGATCGGATAGGATAGAGGATAGGATAGGATAGAGAATAGGATAAGTAAGAGGATAGGATAGGATAGAGGATAGTATAGACGAAAGGATAGGATTGATGATGGGATAGGATAGAAGATAGGATAGGATAGAGGATAGGATTGGATAGAGGATAGGATAGGATAGAGGATAGGATAGGATAGAGGATAGGATAAGTAAGAGGATAGGATAGGATAGAGGATAGGATTGGATAGAGGATAGGATAGGATAGAGGATAGGATAGGATAGAGGATAGGATAAGTAAGAGGATAGGATAGAATAGAGGATAGGATAGGATAGAGGAAAGGATAGGATAGAGGATAGGATTGGATAGAGGATAAGATAGGACAGAGGATAGGATAAGATAGAGGACAGGATAGGATAGAGGATAGGATACGATACAGGATAGGATAGGATAGAGTATAGGATACGATAGAGGATAGGATAGGATAGAGTATAGGATAGGATAGAGGATAGGATAGGATAGGATAGGATAGAGGATAGGATAGGATAGAGTATAGGATAAGTAAGAGGATAGGATAGGATAGAGGATAGTATAGGCGAAAGGATAGGATTGATGATGGGATAGGATAGAGGATAGGATAGGATAGAGGATAGGATTGTATAGAGGATAGGATAGGATAGAGGATAGGATAGGATAGAGGATAGGATAAGTAAGAGGATAGGATAGAATAGAGGATAGGATAGGATAGAGGAAAGGATAGGATAGAGGATAGGATTGGATAGAGGATAAGATAGGATAGAGGATAGGATAAGATAGAGGACTGGATAGGATAGAGGATAGGATACAATAGAGGATAGGATAGGATAGAGTATAGGATACGATAGAGGATAGGATAGGATAGAGTATAGGATAGGATAGAGGATAGGATAGGATAGGATAGGATAGAGGATAGGATAGGATAGTTGATAGGATAGGATAGAGGATAGGATAGGATAGTTGATAGGATAGGATAGAGGATAGGATACGATAGAACATACGATATTATAGAAAAAAGGATACGATAGAGGATAGGATAGGATAGGATAGAGGATAGGATATGGGATTGCCTAGGATAGAGGATAGGATAGGATAGAGGATCGGATAGGATAGAGGATAGGATAGGATAGAGGATAGGATAAGTAAGAGGATAGGATAGGAAAGAGGATAGTATAGACGAAAGGATAGGATTGATGATGGGATAGGATAGAGGATAGGATAGGATAGAGGATAGGATTGGATAGAGGATAAGATAGGATAGAATATAGGATAAGATAGAGGACAGGATAGGATACAGGATAGGATACGATAGAGGATAGGATATGATAGAGTATAGGATACGATAGAGGATAGGATAGGATAGAGTATAGGATAGGATAGAGGATAGGATAGGATAGGATAGGATAGAGGATAGGATAGGATAGTTGATAGGATAGTTGATAGGATAGGATAGAGGATACGATAGGATAGTTGATAGGATAGGATAGAGGATAGGATACGATAGAACATACGATATTATAGAAAAATGGATACGATGGAGGATAGGATAGGATAGAGGATAGGATATGGGATTGCCTAGGATAGAGGATAGGATAGGATAGAGGATCGGATAGGATAGAGGATAGGATAGGATAGAGGATAGGATAATCAAGAGGATAGGATAGGATAGAGGATAGTATAGACGAAAGGATAGGATTGATGATGGGATAGGATAGAGGATAGGATAGGATAGAGGATAGGATTGGATAGAGGATAGGATAGGATAGAGGATAGGATAGGATAGAGGATAGGATAGGATAGAGGATAGGATAGGATAGAGGATAGGATAGGATAGAGGATTGGATAGGATAGAGGATTGGATAGGATACAGGATAGGATAGGATAGAGGATAGGATAGGGGATTTAATACTATAGAGGATAGGATGGGGGATTTGATAGGATAGTTGATAGGATAGGATAGAAGATAGGATAGGATAGAGGATAGGATAGGATAGAGGATAGGATAGAATAGAGGATAGGATAGGATAGAGGATTGGATAGAGGATAGGATAGGATAGAGGATATTATAGGATAGAGGATATGATAGGGTAGAGGATACGCTAGGATAGAGGATTGGATAGGATAGATGATAGGATAGGGTAGAGGAATGGGATATGATACAGGATAGGATAGGATAGGGGATTTAATAGGATAGAGGATAGGATAGGATAGAAGATAGGATAGGATAGAGGATAGAGGATAGGATAGGATAGAGGATAGGATAGGATAGAGGATAGGATAGGATAGATGATAGGATAGACGATAGGATAGGATAGAGGATAGGATAGGATAGAGGATAGGATAGGATAGAGGATAGGATAGGATAGAGGATAGGATAAGTAAGAGGATAGGATAGGATAGAGGATAGGATAAGTAAGAGGATAGGATAGGATAGAGGATAGTATAGACGAAAGGATAGGATTGATGATGGGATAGGATAGAGGATAGGATAGGATAGAGGATAGGATTGGATAGAGGATAAGATAGGATAGAGGATAGGATAAGATAGAGGACAGGATAGGATACAGGATAGGATACGATAGAGGATAGGATAGGATAGAGTATAGGATACGATAGAGGATAGGATAGGATAGAGTATAGGATAGGATAGAGGATAGGATAGGATAGGATAGGATAGAGGATAGGATAGGATAGTTGATAGGATAGTTGATAGGATAGGATAGAGGATACGATAGGATAGTTGATAGGATAGGATAGAGGATAGGATACGATAGAACATACGATATTATAGAAAAATGGATACGATGGAGGATAGGATAGGATAGAGGATAGGATATGGGATTGCCTAGGATAGAGGATAGGATAGGATAGAGGATCGGATAGGATAGAGGATAGGATAGGATAGAGGATAGGATAAGTAAGAGGATAGGATAGGATAGAGGATAGTATAGACGAAAGGATAGGATTGATGATGGGATAGGATAGAGGATAGGATAGGATAGAGGATAGGATTGGATAGAGGATAGGATAGGATAGAGGATAGGATAGGATAGAGGATAGGATAGGATAGAGGATAGGATAGGATAGAGGATAGGATAGGATAGAGGATTGGATAGGATAGAGGATTGGATAGGATACAGGATAGGATAGGATAGAGGATAGGATAGGGGATTTAATACTATAGAGGATAGGATGGGGGATTTGATAGGATAGTTGATAGGATAGGATAGAAGATAGGATAGGATAGAGGATAGGATAGGATAGAGGATAGGATAGAATAGAGGATAGGATAGGATAGAGGATTGGATAGAGGATAGGATAGGATAGAGGATATTATAGGATAGAGGATATGATAGGGTAGAGGATACGCTAGGATAGAGGATTGGATAGGATAGATGATAGGATAGGGTAGAGGAATGGGATATGATACAGGATAGGATAGGATAGGGGATTTAATAGGATAGAGGATAGGATAGGATAGAAGATAGGATAGGATAGAGGATAGAGGATAGGATAGGATAGAGGATAGGATAGGATAGAGGATAGGATAGGATAGATGATAGGATAGACGATAGGATAGGATAGAGGATAGGATAGGATAGAGGATAGGATAGGATAGAGGATAGGATAAGTAAGAGGATAGGATAGGATAGAGGATAGGATAAGTAAGAGGATAGGATAGGATAGAGGATAGTATAGGATAGAGGATAGGATAAGTAAGAGGATAGGATTGGATAGAGGATAGGATAGGATAGAGGATAGGATAGGATAGAGGATAGGATAAGTAAGAGGATAGGATAGAATAGAGGATAGGATAGGATAGAGGAAAGGATAGGATAGAGGATAGGATTGGATAGAGGATAAGATAGGATAGAGGATAGGATAAGATAGAGGACAGGATAGGATAGAGGATAGGATACGATAGAGGATAGGATAGGATAGAGTATAGGATACGATAGAGGATAGGATAGGATAGAGTATAGGATAGGATAGAGGATAGGATAGGATAGGATAGGATAGAGGATAGGATAGGATAGTTGATAGGATAGGATAGAGGATAGGATAGGATAGTTGATAGGATAGGATAGAGGATAGGATACGATAGAACATACGATATTATAGAAAAAAGGATACGATAGAGGATAGGATAGGATAGGATAGAGGATAGGATATGGGATTGCCTAGGATAGAGGATAGGATAGGATAGAGGATCGGATAGGATAGAGGATAGGATAGGATAGAGGATAGGATAGAGGATAGGATAGGATAGAGGATAGGATAAGTAAGAGGATACGATAGGATAGAGGATAGTATAGACGAAAGGATAGGATTGATGATGGGATAGGATAGAGGATAGGATAGGATAGAGGATTGGATTGGATAGAGGATAAGATAGGATAGAGGATAGGATAAGATAGAGGACAGGATAGGATACAGGATAGGATACGATTGAGGATAGGATAGGATAGAGTATAGGATACGATAGAGGATAGGATAGGATAGTTGATAGGATAGGATAGAGGATAGGATACGATAGAACATACGATATTATAGAAAAAAGGATACGATAGAGGATAGGATAGGATAGGATAGAGGATAGGATATGGGATTGCCTAGGATAGAGGATAGGATAGGATAGAGGATCGGATAGGATAGAGGATAGGATAGGATAGAGGATAGGATAGAGGATAGGATAGGATAGAGGATCGGATAGGATAGAGGATAGGATAGGATAGAGGATAGGATAGAGGATAGGATAGGATAGAGGATAGGATAAGTAAGAGGATAGGATAGGATAGAGGATAGGATTGGATAGAGGATAAGATAGGATAGAGGATAGGATAAGATAGAGGACAGGATAGGATAGAGGATAGGATACGATAGAGGATAGGATAGGATAGAGTATAGGATACGATAGAGGATAGGATAGGATAGAGTATAGGATAGGATAGAGGATAGGATAGGATAGAGGATAGGATAGGATAGAGGATTGGATAGAGGATAGGATAGGATAGAGGATATTATAGGATAGAGGATATGATAGGGTAGAGGATACGCTAGGATAGAGGATTGGATAGGATAGATGATAGGATAGGGTAGAGGAATGGGATATGATACAGGATAGGATAGGATAGGGGATTTAATAGGATAGAGGATAGGATAGGATAGAAGATAGGATAGGATAGAGGATAGAGGATAGGATAGGATAGAGGATAGGATAGGATAGAGGATAGGATAGGATAGATGATAGGATAGAGGATAGGATAGGATAGAGGATAGGATAGGATAGAGGATAGGATAAGTAAGAGGATAGGATAGGATAGAGGATAGTATAGGCGAAAGGATAGGATTGATGATGGGATAGGATAGAGGATAGGATAGGATAGAGGATAGGATTGTATAGAGGATAGGATAGGATAGAGGATAGGATAGGATAGAGGATAGGATAAGTAAGAGGATAGGATAGGATAGAGGATAGTATAGACGAAAGGATAGGATTGATGATGGGATAGGATAGAGGATAGAATAGGATAGAGGATAGGATAGGATAGAGGATAGGATAGGATAGAGAATAGGATAGGATAGAGGATAGGATAAGTAAGAGGATAGGATGGGATAGAGGATAGGATTGGATAGAGGATAGGATAGGATAGAGGATAGGATAGGATAGAGGATAGGATAAGTAAGAGGATAGGATAGAATAGAGGATAGGATAGGATAGAGGAAAGGATAGGATAGAGGATAGGATTGGATAGAGGATAAGATAGGATAGAGGATAGGATAAGATAGAGGACAGGATAGGATAGAGGATAGGATACGATAGAGGATAGGATAGGATAGGATAGAGTATAGGATACGATAGAGGATAGGATAGGATAGAGTATAGGATACGATAGAGGATAGGATAGGATAGAGTATAGGATATGATAGAGGATAGGATAGGATAGGATAGGATAGAGGATAGGATAGGACAGTTGATAGGATAGTTGATAGGATAGGATAGAGGATACGATAGGATAGTTGATAGGATAGGATAGAGGATAGGATACGATAGAACATACGATATTATAGAAAAATGGATACGATGGAGGATAGGATAGGATAGAGGATAGGATAGGATAGAGGATCGGATAGGATAGAGGATAGGATAGGATAGAGGATAGGATAAGTAAGAGGATAGGATCGGATAGAGGATAGTATAGACGAAAGGATAGGATTGATGATGGGATAGGATAGAGGATAGGATAGGATAGAGGATAGGATTGGATAGAGGATAGGATAGGATAGAGGATAGGATAGGATAGAGGATAGGATAGGATAGAGGATAGGATAGGATAGAGGATAGGATAGGATAGAGGATAGGATAGGATAGAGGATTGGATAGGATACAGGATAGGATAGGATAGAGGATAGGATAGGGGATTTAATACTATAGAGGATAGGATGGGGGATTTGATAGGATAGTTGATAGGATAGGATAGAAGATAGGATAGGATAGAGGATAGGATAGGATAGAGGATAGGATAGAATAGAGGATAGGATAGGATAGAGGATTGGATAGAGGATAGGATAGGATAGAGGATATTATAGGATAGAGGATATGATAGGGTAGAGGATACGCTAGGATAGAGGATTGGATAGGATAGATGATAGGATAGGGTAGAGGAATGGGATATGATACAGGATAGGATAGGATAGGGGATTTAATAGGATAGAGGATAGGATAGGATAGAAGATAGGATAGGATAGAGGATAGAGGATAGGATAGGATAGAGGATAGGATAGGATAGAGGATAGGATAGGATAGAGGATAGGATAGGATAGATGATAGGATAGACGATAGGATAGGATAGAGGATAGGATAGGATAGAGGATAGGATAGGATAGAGGATAGGATAAGTAAGAGGATAGGATAGGATAGAGGATAATATAAGTAAGAGGATAGGATAGGATAGAGGATAGTATAGGCGAAATGATAGGATTGATGATGGGATAGGATAGAGGATAGGATAGGATAGAGGATAGGATTGTATAGAGGATAGGATAGGATAGAGGATAGGATAGGATAGAGGATAGGATAAGTAAGAGGATAGGATAGGATAGAGGATAGTATAGACGAAAGGATAGGATTGATGATGGGATAGGATAGAGGATAGGATAGGATAGAGGATAGGATTGGATAGAGGATAGGATAGGATAGAGGATAGGATAGGATAGAGGATAGGATAAGTAAGAGGATAGGATTGGATAGAGGATAGGATAGGATAGAGGATAGGATAGGATAGAGGATAGGATAAGTAAGAGGATAGGATAGAATAGAGGATAGGATAGGATAGAGGAAAGGATAGGATAGAGGATAGGATTGGATAGAGGATAAGATAGGATAGAGGATAGGATAAGATAGAGGACAGGATAGGATAGAGGATAGGATAGGATAGGATAGGATAGAGGATAGGATAGGATAGTTGATAGGATAGGATAGAGGATAGGATAGGATAGTTGATAGGATAGGATAGATGATAGGATACGATAGAACATACGATATTATAGAAAAAAGGATACGATAGAGGATAGGATAGGATAGGATAGAGGATAGGATATGGGATTGCCTAGGATAGAGGATAGGATAGGATAGAGGATCGGATAGGATAGAGGATAGGATAGGATAGAGGATAGGATAGAGGATAGGATAGGATAGAGGATAGGATAAGTAAGAGGATACGATAGGATAGAGGATAGTATAGACGAAAGGATAGGATTGATGATGGGATAGGATAGAGGATAGGATAGGATAGAGGATTGGATTGGATAGAGGATAAGATAGGATAGAGGATAGGATAAGATAGAGGACAGGATAGGATACAGGATAGGATACGATTGAGGATAGGATAGGATAGAGTATAGGATACGATAGAGGATAGGATAGGATAGTTGATAGGATAGGATAGAGGATAGGATACGATAGAACATACGATATTATAGAAAAAAGGATACGATAGAGGATAGGATAGGATAGGATAGAGGATAGGATATGGGATTGCCTAGGATAGAGGATAGGATAGGATAGAGGATCGGATAGGATAGAGGATAGGATAGGATAGAGGATAGGATAGAGGATAGGATAGGATAGAGGATAGGATAAGTAAGAGGATACGATAGGATAGAGGATAGTATAGACGAAAGGATAGGATTGATGATGGGATAGGATAGAGGATAGGATAGGATAGAGGATAGGATTGGATAGAGGATAAGATAGGATAGAGGATAGGATAAGATAGAGGACAGGATAGGATAGAGGATAGGATACGATAGAGGATAGGATAGGATAGAGTATAGGATACGATAGAGGATAGGATAGGATAGAGTATAGGATAGGATAGAGGATAGGATAGGATAGAGGATAGGATAGGATAGAGGATTGGATAGAGGATAGGATAGGATAGAGGATATTATAGGATAGAGGATATGATAGGGTAGAGGATACGCTAGGATAGAGGATTGGATAGGATAGATGATAGGATAGGGTAGAGGAATGGGATATGATACAGGATAGGATAGGATAGGGGATTTAATAGGATAGAGGATAGGATAGGATAGAAGATAGGATAGGATAGAGGATAGAGGATAGGATAGGATAGAGGATAGGATAGGATAGAGGATAGGATAGGATAGATGATAGGATAGAGGATAGGATAGGATAGAGGATAGGATAGGATAGAGGATAGGATAAGTAAGAGGATAGGATAGGATAGAGGATAGTATAGGCGAAAGGATAGGATTGATGATGGGATAGGATAGAGGATAGGATAGGATACAGGATAGGATTGTATAGAGGATAGGATAGGATAGAGGATAGGATAGGATAGAGGATAGGATAAGTAAGAGGATAGGATAGGATAGAGGATAGTATAGACGAAAGGATAGGATTGATGATGGGATAGGATAGAGGATAGAATAGGATAGAGGATAGGATAGGATAGAGGATAGGATAGGATAGAGAATAGGATAGGATAGAGGATAGGATAAGTAAGAGGATAGGATAGGATAGAGGATAGGATTGGATAGAGGATAGGATAGGATAGAGGATAGGATAGGATAGAGGATAGGATAAGTAAGAGGATAGGATAGAATAGAGGATAGGATAGGATAGAGGAAAGGATAGGATAGAGGATAGGATTGGATAGAGGATAAGATAGGATAGAGGATAGGATAAGATAGAGGACAGGATAGGATAGAGGATAGGATACGATAGAGGATAGGATAGGATAGAGTATAGGATACGATAGAGGATAGGATAGGATAGAGTATAGGATAGGATAGAGGATAGGATAGGATAGGATAGGATAGAGGATAGCATAGGATAGAGGATAGGATAAGTAAGAGGATAGGATAGGATACAGGATAGTATAGGCGAAAGGATAGGATTGATGATGGGATAGGATAGAGGATAGGATAGGATAGAGGATAGGATTGTATAGAGGATAGGATAGGATAGAGGATAGGATAGGATAGAGGATAGGATAGGATAGAGGATAGGATAGGATAGATGATAGGACAGGATAGAGGATAGAATAGAGGATAGGATAGGATAGACGATAGGATAGGATAGAGGATAGGATAGGGTAGAGGATAGGATAGGATAGAGGATTGGATAGGATACAGGGTAGGATAGGATAGAGGATAGGATAGGATAGAGGATAGGATAGGATAGTGGATAGGATAGGATAGAAGATAGGATAGGATAGAGTATAGGATAGGATAGAGGATAGGATAGACGATAGGATAGGATAGAGGATAGGATAGGATAGAAGATAGGATAGGATAGAGGATAGGATAGGATAGAGGATAGGATAGGATAGAGGATAGGATAGGATAGAGGATAGGATAGGATAGAGGATAGGATAGGATAGAGGATAGGATAGGGGATTTGATAGGATAGAGGATAGGATAGGATAGAAGATAGGATAGGATAGAGGATAGGATAGGATAGAGGATCGGATAGGATAGAGGATAGGATAGACGATAGGATAGGACAGAGGATAGGATAGGATAGAGGATAGGATAGAGGATAGGATAGAGGATAGGATAGAGGATAGGATATGATAGAGTATACGATATTATAGAGGGTAGGATAGGATA
Organism: Halictus rubicundus; assembly: GCF_050948215.1. Taxonomy (NCBI): domain Eukaryota; kingdom Metazoa; phylum Arthropoda; class Insecta; order Hymenoptera; family Halictidae; genus Halictus; species Halictus rubicundus. The sequence goes on from NW_027488608.1 coordinate 1,026,248, forward strand.
GAGCATAGGATAGGGGATTGGATAGGATAGGATAGAGGATAGGCTAGGATAGAGGATAGGATAGAGGATAGGATAGAGGATAGGATAGAGGATAGGATAGGATAGAGGACAGGATAGGATAGAGGATAGGATAGGATAGAGGATTGGATAGGATACAGGAAAGGATAGGATTGAGGATGGATGATAGGATAGGATATAGGATAGGATAGTACAGAGGATAGGATAGGGGATTTGATAGGATAGAGGATCGGATAGGATAGAGGATAGGATAGAGGATTTGATAGGATAGAGGATAGTATAGGATAGAAGATAGGATAGGATAGAGGATAGGATAGGATAGAGGATCGGATAGGATAGAGGATAGGATAAACGATAGGATAGGACAGAGGATAGGATAGGATAGAGGATAGGATAGGATAGAGGATAGGATAGGATAGAGGATAGGATAGGGGATTTGATAGGATAGAGGATTGGATAGGATAGAGGATTGGATAGGATACAGGAGAGGATAGGATAGAAGATAGTATAGGATAGAGGATAGGATAGGATAGAGGATAGGATAGGATAGAGGATAGGATAGGATAGAGGATAGGATAGGATAGAGGATAGGATTGGATAGAGGATAGGATAGGATAGAGGATAGGATAGAGGATAGGATAGGATAGAGGATAGGATAAGTAAGAGGATACGATAGGATAGAGGATAGTATAGACGAAAGGATAGGATTGATGATGGGATAGGATAGAGGATAGGATAGGATAGAGGATTGGATTGGATAGAGGATAAGATAGGATAGAGGATAGGATAAGATAGAGGACAGGATAGGATACAGGATAAGATACGATTGAGGATAGGATAGGATAGAGTATAGGATACGATAGAGGATAGGATAGGATAGTTGATAGGATAGGATAGAGGATAGGATACGATAGAACATACGATATTATAGAAAAAAGGATACGATAGAGGATAGGATAGGATAGGATAGAGGATAGGATATGGGATTGCCTAGGATAGAGGATAGGATAGGATAGAGGATTGGATAGAGGATAGGATAGGATAGAGGATATTATAGGATAGAGGATATGATAGGGTAGAGGATACGCTAGGATAGAGGATTGGATAGGATAGATGATAGGATAGGGTAGAGGAATGGGATATGATACAGGATAGGATAGGATAGGGGATTTAATAGGATAGAGGATAGGATAGGATAGAAGATAGGATAGGATAGAGGATAGAGGATAGGATAGGATAGAGGATAGGATAGGATAGAGGATAGGATAGGATAGATGATAGGATAGAGGATAGGATAGGATAGAGGATAGGATAGGATAGAGGATAGGATAAGTAAGAGGATAGGATAGGATAGAGGATAGTATAGGCGAAAGGATAGGATTGATGATGGGATAGGATAGAGGATAGGATAGGATAGAGGATAGGATTGTATAGAGGATAGGATAGGATAGAGGATAGGATAGGATAGAGGATAGGATAAGTAAGAGGATAGGATAGGATAGAGGATAGTATAGACGAAAGGATAGGATTGATGATGGGATAGGATAGAGGATAGAATAGGATAGAGGATAGGATAGGATAGAGGATAGGATAGGATAGAGAATAGGATAGGATAGAGGATAGGATAAGTAAGAGGATAGGATAGGATAGAGGATAGGATTGGATAGAGGATAGGATAGGATAGAGGATAGGATAGGATAGAGGATAGGATAAGTAAGAGGATAGGATAGAATAGAGGATAGGATAGGATAGAGGAAAGGATAGGATAGAGGATAGGATTGGATAGAGGATAAGATAGGATAGAGGATAGGATAAGATAGAGGACAGGATAGGATAGAGGATAGGATACGATAGAGGATAGGATAGGATAGAGTATAGGATACGATAGAGGATAGGATAGGATAGAGTATAGGATAGGATAGAGGATAGGATAGGATAGGATAGGATAGAGGATAGGATAGGATAGAGGATAGGATAAGTAAGAGGATAGGATAGGATACAGGATAGTATAGGCGAAAGGATAGGATTGATGATGGGATAGGATAGAGGATAGGATAGGATAGAGGATAGGATTGTATAGAGGATAGGATAGGATAGAGGATAGGATAGGATAGAGGATAGGATAGGATAGAGGATAGGATAGGATAGATGATAGGACAGGATAGAGGATAGAATAGAGGATAGGATAGGATAGACGATAGGATAGGATAGAGGATAGGATAGGGTAGAGGATAGGATAGGATAGAGGATTGGATAGGATACAGGGTAGGATAGGATAGAGGATAGGATAGGATAGAGGATAGGATAGGATAGAGGATAGGATAGGATAGTGGATAGGATAGGATAGAAGATAGGATAGGATAGAGTATAGGATAGGATAGAGGATAGGATAGACAATAGGATAGGATAGAGGATAGGATAGGATAGAAGATAGGATAGGATAGAGGATAGGATAGGATAGAGGATAGGATAGGATAGAGGATAGGATAGGATAGAGGATAGGATAGGATAGAGGATAGGATAGGATAGAGGATAGGATAGGGGATTTGATAGGATAGAGGATAGGATAGGATAGAAGATAGGATAGGATAGAGGATAGGATAGGATAGAGGATCGGATAGGATAGAGGATAGGATAGACGATAGGATAGGACAGAGGATAGGATAGGATAGAGGATAGGATAGAGGATAGGATAGAGGATAGGATAGAGGATAGGATATGATAGAGTATACGATATTATAGAGGGTAGGATAGGATAGAGCATAGGATAGGGGATTGGATAGGATAGGATAGAGGATAGGCTAGGATAGAGGATAGGATAGAGGATAGGATAGAGGATAGGATAGAGGATAGGATAGAGGATAGGATAGAGGATAGGATAGGGTAGAGGACAGGATAGGATAGAGGATAGGATAGGATAGAGGATTGGATAGGATACAGGAAAGGATAGGATTGAGGATGGATGATAGGATAGGATATAGGATAGGATAGTACAGAGGATAGGATAGGGGATTTGATAGGATAGAGGATCGGATAGGATAGAGGATAGGATAGAGGATTTGATAGGATAGAGGATAGTATAGGATAGAAGATAGGATAGGATAGAGGATAGGATAGGATAGAGGATCGGATAGGATAGAGGATAGGATAAACGATAGGATAGGACAGAGGATAGGATAGGATAGAGGATAGGATAGAGGATAGGATAGAGGATAGGATAGAGGATAGGATAGAGGATAGGATAGGATAGAGAATAGGATAGGATACATGATAGGATAAGTAAGAGGATAGGATCGGATAGAGGATAGTATAGACGAAAGGATAGGATTGATGATGGGATAGGATAGAGGATAGGATAGGATAGGGGATTTAATAGGATAGAGGATAGGATAGGATAGAAGATAGGATAGGATAGAGGATAGAGGATAGGATAGGATAGAGGATAGGATAGGATAGAGGATAGGATAGGATAGATGATAGGATAGAGGATAGGATAGGATAGAGGATAGGATAGGATAGAGGATAGGATAAGTAAGAGGATAGGATAGGATAGAGGATAGTATAGGCGAAAGGATAGGATTGATGATGGGATAGGATAGAGGATAGGATAGGATAGAGGATAGGATTGTATAGAGGATAGGATAGGATAGAGGATAGGATAGGATAGAGGATAGGATAAGTAAGAGGATAGGATAGGATAGAGGATAGTATAGACGAAAGGATAGGATTGATGATGGGATAGGATAGAGGATAGAATAGGATAGAGGATAGGATAGGATAGAGGATAGGATAGGATAGAGAATAGGATAGGATAGAGGATAGGATAAGTAAGAGGATAGGATAGGATAGAGGATAGGATTGGATAGAGGATAGGATAGGATAGAGGATAGGATAGGATAGAGGATAGGATAAGTAAGAGGATAGGATAGAATAGAGGATAGGATAGGATAGAGGAAAGGATAGGATAGAGGATAGGATTGGATAGAGGATAAGATAGGATAGAGGATAGGATAAGATAGAGGACAGGATAGGATAGAGGATAGGATACGATAGAGGATAGGATAGGATAGAGTATAGGATACGATAGAGGATAGGATAGGATAGAGTATAGGATAGGATAGAGGATAGGATAGGATAGGATAGGATAGAGGATAGGATAGGATAGAGGATAGGATAAGTAAGAGGATAGGATAGGATACAGGATAGTATAGGCGAAAGGATAGGATTGATGATGGGATAGGATAGAGGATAGGATAGGATAGAGGATAGGATTGTATAGAGGATAGGATAGGATAGAGGATAGGATAGGATAGAGGATAGGATAGGATAGAGGATAGGATAGGATAGATGATAGGACAGGATAGAGGATAGAATAGAGGATAGGATAGGATAGACGATAGGATAGGATAGAGGATAGGATAGGGTAGAGGATAGGATAGGATAGAGGATTGGATAGGATACAGGGTAGGATAGGATAGAGGATAGGATAGGATAGAGGATAGGATAGGATAGAGGATAGGATAGGATAGTGGATAGGATAGGATAGAAGATAGGATAGGATAGAGTATAGGATAGGATAGAGGATAGGATAGACAATAGGATAGGATAGAGGATAGGATAGGATAGAAGATAGGATAGGATAGAGGATAGGATAGGATAGAGGATAGGATAGGATAGAGGATAGGATAGGATAGAGGATAGGATAGGATAGAGGATAGGATAGGATAGAGGATAGGATAGGGGATTTGATAGGATAGAGGATAGGATAGGATAGAAGATAGGATAGGATAGAGGATAGGATAGGATAGAGGATCGGATAGGATAGAGGATAGGATAGACGATAGGATAGGACAGAGGATAGGATAGGATAGAGGATAGGATAGAGGATAGGATAGAGGATAGGATAGAGGATAGGATATGATAGAGTATACGATATTATAGAGGGTAGGATAGGATAGAGCATAGGATAGGGGATTGGATAGGATAGGATAGAGGATAGGCTAGGATAGAGGATAGGATAGAGGATAGGATAGAGGATAGGATAGAGGATAGGATAGAGGATAGGATAGAGGATAGGATAGGATAGAGGACAGGATAGGATAGAGGATAGGATAGGATAGAGGATTGGATAGGATACAGGAAAGGATAGGATTGAGGATGGATGATAGGATAGGATATAGGATAGGATAGTACAGAGGATAGGATAGGGGATTTGATAGGATAGAGGATCGGATAGGATAGAGGATAGGATAGAGGATTTGATAGGATAGAGGATAGTATAGGATAGAAGATAGGATAGGATAGAGGATAGGATAGGATAGAGGATCGGATAGGATAGAGGATAGGATAAACGATAGGATAGGACAGAGGATAGGATAGGATAGAGGATAGGATAGAGGATAGGATAGAGGATAGGATAGAGGATAGGATAGAGGATAGGATAGGATAGAGAATAGGATAGGATACATGATAGGATAAGTAAGAGGATAGGATCGGATAGAGGATAGTATAGACGAAAGGATAGGATTGATGATGGGATAGGATAGAGGATAGGATAGGATAGAGGATAGGATTGGATAGAGGATAGGATAGGATAGAGGATAGGATAGAGGATAGGATAGGATAGAGGATAGGATAAGTAAGAGGATACGATAGGATAGAGGATAGTATAGACGAAAGGATAGGATTGATGATGGGATAGGATAGAGGATAGGATAGGATAGAGGATTGGATTGGATAGAGGATAAGATAGGATAGAGGATAGGATAAGATAGAGGACAGGATAGGATACAGGATAGGATACGATTGAGGATAGGATAGGATAGAGGATAGGATATGGGATTGCCTAGGATAGAGGATAGGATAGGATAGAGGATCGGATAGGATAGAGGATAGGATAAGTAAGAGGATAGGATAGGATAGAGGATAGGATAAGTAAGAGGATAGGATAGGATACAGGATAGTATAGGCGAAAGGATAGGATAGAAGATAGGATAGGATAGAGGATAGGATAGGATAGAGGATAGGATAGGATAGAGGATAGGATAGGATAGAGGATAGGATAGGATAGAGGATAGGATAGGATAGAGGATAGGATAGGGGATTTGATAGGATAGAGGATAGGATAGGATAGAAGATAGGATAGGATAGAGGATAGGATAGGATAGAGGATCGGATAGGATAGAGGATAGGATAGACGATAGGATAGGACAGAGGATAGGATAGGATAGAGGATAGGATAGAGGATAGGATAGAGGATAGGATAGAGGATAGGATATGATAGAGTATACGATATTATAGAGGGTAGGATAGGATAGAGCATAGGATAGGGGATTGGATAGGATAGGATAGAGGATAGGCTAGGATAGAGGATAGGATAGAGGATAGGATAGAGGATAGGATAGAGGATAGGATAGAGGATAGGATAGAGGATAGGATAGGATAGAGGACAGGATAGGATAGAGGATAGGATAGGATAGAGGATTGGATAGGATACAGGAAAGGATAGGATTGAGGATGGATGATAGGATAGGATATAGGATAGGATAGTACAGAGGATAGGATAGGGGATTTGATAGGATAGAGGATCGGATAGGATAGAGGATAGGATAGAGGATTTGATAGGATAGAGGATAGTATAGGATAGAAGATAGGATAGGATAGAGGATAGGATAGGATAGAGGATCGGATAGGATAGAGGATAGGATAAACGATAGGATAGGACAGAGGATAGGATAGGATAGAGGATAGGATAGAGGATAGGATAGAGGATAGGATAGAGGATAGGATAGGATAGAGAATAGGATAGGATACATGATAGGATAAGTAAGAGGATAGGATCGGATAGAGGATAGTATAGACGAAAGGATAGGATTGATGATGGGATAGGATAGAGGATAGGATAGGATAGAGGATAGGATTGGATAGAGGATAGGATAGGATAGAGGATAGGATAGGATAGAGGATAGGATAGGATAGAGGATAGGATAGGATAGAGGATAGGATAGGATAGAGGATAGGATAGGATAGAGGATTGGATAGGATACAGGATAGGATAGGATAGAGGATAGGATGGGGGATTTGATAGGATAGTTGATAGGATAGGATAGAAGATAGGATAGGATAGAGGATAGGATAGGATAGAGGATAGGATAGTGTTGGGAAGCGAGTAAATTTAGTTCCAATGAGCGGTGTGAGAACCACTGTACGAGTTGAGCGCCACTGAACGGTGCCTGCGCGGCGTGCGATACGTAGATGCGTGTTAGTTGGATTTCGGCGCTCTCTCAAGTAAACACGAGGTGTTCGACAAATGTAACCTTTATATATTCACTACATTATTCATTATTATACTCCACATTACAACATTTAAATACAGTGTTAGATCTCTTCCTGCACACCACCTAATCATCCAATAAGATCCAACATTCAACATGGTAGCAGAGGTCCGTGGTTGGCTGATTATACTGGTGATTGCAACAAATTCGGAAGAGTTCTAGAAGGTTATGGGAACACGTGGAGCTGGAATAGTAGACGAATCTAAAACTAAAGACGAAGTAAGAAAACGGTTTGTAAAGTGTGTACAAAAGGTTATAAAGTTAAATAAAGTGGTAAAAGTGCTCAAAGAAACTGAACAGGAAAACATAAAAGTTTTGGAAGAAAGTAAATGGGAAAATAGACAAGTCAACTTGGCGGATGAATTCAAGATGACGCTACCTATTTTCGATGGAAAAGATTACAGCACGTGGAAGAAGAGAATTGTGATTTTTCTAAGAATGAAAAAATGTGAAACAGTGATACAACGCGAGAGAGCTGCAACGGAGAATGAAGCCACGTGGAACGAGAAAGATCTAAAGGCAATGAATTACATTTATAGTGCCTTGTCAAACAGACAAATGGAATTAGTCAATGACGAAAATACCAGCTGTGAAATAATCAAGAAATTAGACAAGCTGTACCTACGTGAGTCAACCGCATTACAAATCTGTGTAAGAAATAAACTGGAACGGTTAAAATTAAAAGACTTTACTGAAACAAGTGAATTCTACAGTGAATTTGAAAAATTGACAATTGAGCTGAAAAATGCCGGTGCTACGGTAAATGAACCAGAAAAGTTAAATTATCTTCTGAGAACGCTACCAAGTTCCTTAAGCCATATTGGTGATTTAGTTGATGTGTTGCCCGAGCAAGAAAGAACTGTTGACTATGTTATAAATAAAATAAAGTTATACGAAGAACGTGAAAGGGATGAAAATCAAAGTTCAAAAATTAAAAGTGGCAACTCAAATGTATTTCGAAGTGAAGTAAAAAAGGACAGAACGTGTTACAAATGCGGTAAGCCTGGACATTATCAATATGAGTGTACGAGCCAGAACAACGGTGGAAACTTCTGGAGAGGTTCGAGAGGAGGAAGACAGCAGCAAGCGCCAGGAGGCGCGAGATACCAGCACCAACAGCGGGGAAGAGTCAGCTATAGCAGAGGCAGCAGCGCGTACCAAGGTACAGGTCATCGAGGACGAGGCTGTCAACAACGGCGAGACCGTCAGATCGCAGATCAAGACACGATGACATTCTTGACCGAGACAGAGGGTAGAGTAAGCTACAGTAGCGAGGTAAATAATTGCGAAAATAAATTAGAATGGGTATTAGATAGCGGATGTTCGGACCACATTATAAACAACGATAAATATTTTGTAAAATTAAGCAATTTAGACAATCCGATAAATGTTAAAGTGGGAGATGGCCGAACATTAAAAGCGACTAAAGTAGGAGACGTTAAAACAAAATTTATAACGAATTTTAACGAAAAGGAAATAATATTAAAAGATGTATTCTTCGTTAAAGAGATGGATAGAAATCTAATGAGTTTTGGTAAAATAGCAGAGAAAGCGAAAATAGTTTCAGTTGGAAATAATTCAAAGATTTACGCGGGAAATAAATTGATAGGAGTCGCGAACAAAGCAAATAATGTGTACAAGATAAACACAGTAGTCGAGAGTAAACAGAGTTATATCGCTGAAGATATAAATAACGGCATGACTTTGAAAGAGAAATTCCATAGGATTCTTGGACATGTAAACTTTGGGTATTTGAATATTCTGAGTAAAAATAATTTAGTCGAAGGCTTACCGAGTAATTTAGAGAATGAATATCTGAGATGCGGTACATGTATACAAAATAAAATGACTAACACTACTTTCGAAAATAATAGATATAGAGCGAAGGAGATAGGAGAAATTATACATGCAGATGTAAACGGACCGCATAGCACAGTAGGGTGTATGGGAGAAAGATACTTTTTAGTCTTGATTGATGATTTTAGTAAAGCTGGAAAAGTTTACACAATGAAAAATAAAAATGAAGTATGCCATTGGATTATAACTTATGTTAACTTAATAGAAAATTTAACAGAGAAAAAAATTAAACGGTTTAGATGCGATAACGGTAAAGAATTTTTGAATAAAGACATTTACGAATTTGCGAAGGGAAAAGGAATTTTCATTGAACCATGTCCTCCGTATGTTCACGAATTGAACGGAACTGCTGAACGATATAATAGGTCAATAATGGAAACAGCAAGATGTTTACTAGCAGACGCGAGAATACACAATAGATTTTGGCCAGAAGTAGTTAAAACAGCAGCATACTTAAAAAACAGAACGTTAGCAAATACCTTGGAAAAAAAGACTCCATATGAAATTATGATGGGAAGGAAGCCCGATATTAAAAATTTGAAACTGTACGGGAGTAGAGTTTTTGTTAAAGTTCCGGAGATAAAAAGAAAAAACAAATGGGATAGAAAAGCCGATTTAGGAATTTTAGTCGGTTATGAAGATGTAGGCTATAGGATTCTCATAAATAATAAAATTGTTGTAGCCAAACATGTAGATATTATCGATGAAAACGTAAAGTTAGTTGGGTTCAAAGGTAACGATGAAATTACTGATAATAGTTTAAATGGAAGTGAGATAGATCAACAAAGCATAATTGATGAAAATGATAGTATTGAAAATGATGGTAGGGAAAATAATGGAAACAATGTAAATATTCAACCCAATACAAGTATTCAAAAGTTAGAACCAGTAAGAAGGTCAGAAAGAAAGAAAAATCCTGTAAAGCGATATGGAGATCCAGTAACAAATTGTATTTACGTAAATTATGTAAGCGTAGATAGTCCGGAAAATTACAACGAGGCTATAAACAGTAATGATAGTGAAAATTGGCGAGATGCGATGAACAAAGAGATTGAATGTTTAAAAAGAAATGATACGTGGAAATTAGTTGAGAAACCAAAAGATAAAAAAATATTAGATTTAAAATGGGTGTATACAAAAAAGGCTGAGAATCAGTTTAAGGCTAGAATTGTAGTAAGAGGGTTTCAACAAAGAGAAATACTTGAAGACATTTATTCGCCAGTAGCAAGGACACAAACATTAAAAATTCTGTTAAATTACTGTGTGCAAAACGATTTAGAAATAGACCAAATGGATGTAGAAGCCGCATTCCTTAACGGGAAAATAAAGTCGGAAGTGTATGTGAAACAACCTCAAGGTTATGACGATAACACAGGGAGAGTGTGTAAGCTCGAAAAATCATTGTACGGACTACGCGAAAGTCCACGCGCATGGTATGAGTGCTTGGATAAATTTTTGTTAGATTTAGGATTTGAGAAGAGTAAGATTGATTATTGTTTATACATTATAAAAATTAATGATAAAAAAGTTTACTTAATTATTTTTGTTGATGATTTACTAATTTGTGGTCAAAGTAGAAAATTAATGGAATATATTAAAAGGAAATTAGCAGTAAAATTTCGAATGAAAGACATGGGCCAAATAAGAACGTATCTAGGCATAAATATTAACTATGAGTATAAAAATAAAAGTATGACGCTAGATCAGGAAAGTTATATTAAATCATTGGCAACAAAATATGAAATCAAAGATGCAAAATTATATGCGACGCCGATGGAGCAAAATTTAAAATGTGAACCCGCACTATCAGCATCAAGTGACTTAAAGTATAGAAATTTAATCGGTGCACTTTTATATATAAGTTCGAGTACTAGACCGGATATTTGTTATTGTGTTAACTATCTAAGCAGATTCCAAAATTGCCATGACCAAAGT